>NW_022145607.1:16967211-17267746 GCF_000002235.5 Strongylocentrotus purpuratus | reverse complement strand
AGGCTTAGTGTAATTACTGGCTGGGAGATGGTGACCTGTGAATAATGAGCCTACCGGGCCCTGCCCCTTAAACTGTAGGTGAACGGCACGCCCAGTCTAGTTTTTTAAATATTTTTCATTATCATTTTTCTATATGACATTGTTCAATGAAGGGAGTATTCCTTTAATGTAAGGCTTAGTATAATAATAAGTGTATAATTTCTGGCTGGAAGATGGTGACCTGTGAATGATGAGCCTACCGGGCCCTGCCCCTTAAACTGTAGGTGAACGGCACGCCCAGTCTAGTTTTAAAAAAAAATATTTGTTTGTTATCATTATTTTTTTTATATGGCAATTTTTTAATGAGGTTCTATTTTGTTTAATGTAAGGCTTAGTATAATAATAAGTGTAGGTAATTACTGGCTGGGAGATGGTGACTTGTGAATGATGAGCCTACCGGGCCCTGCCCCTTAAACTGTAGGTGAACGGCACGCCCATTCTAGTTTTTTAAAAAAATATTTGTTTGTTATCATATATTTTTATATGGCAATTTTTAATGAGGTTTATATTTTGTTTAAGTTAGGCTTAGTATAATAATAAGTTTAGGTAATTACTGGCTGGGAGATGGTGACCTGTGAATGATGAACCTATCGGGCCCTGCCCCTTAAACTGTAGGTGAACGGCACGCCCATTCTAGTTTTTTTTAAACATATTTGTTGTTATCATTATTTTTTATATGGCAATTTTTAATGAGGTTTATAATTTGTTTAATGTAAGGCTTTAGTGTAATTACTGGCTGGGAGATGGTGACCTGTGAATGATGAGCCTACCGGGCCCTGCCCCTTAAACTGTAGGTGAACGGCACGCCCAGTCTAGTTTTTTTAAAAATATTTGTTTGTTATCATTATTTTTTATATGGCAATTTTTAATGAGGTTTTATATTTTGTTTAATGTAAGGCTAAGTGTAATTACTGGCTGGGAGATGGTGACCTGTGAATGATGAGCCTACCGGGCCCTGCCCCTTAAACTGTAGGTGAACGGCACGCCCAGTCTAGTTTTTTAAAAAAATATTTGTTTGTTATCATTATTTTTTATATGGCAATTTTTAATGAGGTTTATATTTTGTTTAAAGTTAGGCTTAGTATAATAATAAGTGTAGGTAATTACTGGCTGGGAGATGGTGACTTGTGAATGATGAGCCTACCGGGCCTGCCCCTTAAACTGTAGGTGAACGGCACGCCCATTCTAGTTTTTTAAATATTTGTTTGTTATCATTATATTTTATATGGCAATTTTTAATGAGGTTTATATTTTGTTTAAAGTTAGGCTTAGTATAATAATAAGTGTAGGTAATTACTGGCTGGGAGATGGTGACCTGTGAATGATGAACCTACCGGGCCCTGCCCCTTAAACTGTAGGTGAACGGCACGCCCATTCTAGTTTTTTTTTAACAATATTTGTTGTTATCATTATTTTTTATATGGCATTTTTAATGAGGTTTATAATTTGTTTAATGTAAGGCTTAGTGTAATTACTGGCTGGGAGATGGTGACCTGTGAATGATGAGCCTACCGGGCCTGCCCCTTAAACTGTAGGTGAACGGCACGCCCAGTCTAGTTTTTTATATTTATTCATTATAATTTTTTTTATATGGTATTGTTCAATGAAGGGAGTATTTCTTTTAATGTACATGTAAGACTTTAGTATAATAATATGTGTAGGTAATTACTGGCTGGGAGATGGTGACTGTGTGATGAGCCTACCGGGCCCCCTGCCCCTTTAACTGTAGGTGAACGGCACGCCCAGTCTAGTTTTTTAAATATTTGTTTGTTATCATTATATTTTATATGGCAATTTTAATGAGGTTTATATTTTGTTTAAAGTTAGGCTTAGTATAATAATAAGTGTAGTAATTACTGGCTGGGAGATGGTGACCTGTGAATGATGAACCTACCGGGCCCTGCCCCTTAAACTGTAGGTGAACGGCACGCCCAGTCTAGTTTTTTTTTAAATATTTGGTTGTTATCATTATTTTTATATGGCAATTTTTAATGAGGTTTATATTTTGTTTAATGTAAGGCTAAGTGTAATTACTGGCTAGGAGATGGTGACCTGTGAATGATGAGCCTACCGGGCCCTGCCCCTTAAACTGTAGGTGAACGGCACGCCCATTCTAGTTTTTTTTTTTACAATATTTGTTGTTATCATTATTTTCTATATGAAATTGTTCAATGAAGGGAGTATTCCTTTTAATGTAAGGCTTAGTATAATAATAAGTGTAGGTAAATTCTGGCTGGAAGATGGTGACCTGTGGCTGTGAATGATGAGCCTACCGGGCCCTGCCCCTTAAACTGTAGGTGAACGGCACGCCCAGTCTAGTGTTTTTGAAATATTTGTTTGTTATCATTATTTTTTTATATGGCATATTTAATGAGGTTTATATTTTGTTTAATGTAAGGCTTAGTATAATAATAAGTGTAGGTAATTACTGGCTGGGAGATGGTGACCTGTGAATGATGAGCCTACCGGGCCCTGCCCCTTAAACTGTAGGTGAACGGCACGCCCATTCTAGTTTTTTTAAACAATATTTGTTTGTTATCATTATTTTTTATATGGCAATTTTTAATGAGGTTTATAATTTGTTTAATGTAAGGCTTAGTGTAATTACTGGCTGGGAGATGGTGACCTGTGAATGATTAGCCTACCGGGCCCTGCCCCTTAAACTGTAGGTGAACGGCACGCCCAGTCTAGTTTTTTTTAAAATATTTGTTTGTTATCATTATTTTTTATATGGCAATTTTTAATGAGGTTTATATTTTGTTTAATGTAAGGCTAAGTGTAATTACTGGCTGGGAGATGGTGACCTGTGAATGATGAGCCTACCGGCCCTGCCCCTTAAACTGTAGGTGAACGGCACGCCCAGTCTAGTTTTTTTAAAAATATTTGTTTGTTATCATTATTTTTTATATGGCAATTTTTAATGAGGTTTATATTTTGTTTAAAGTTAGGCTTAGTATAATAATAAGTGTAGGTAATTATGGCTGGGAGATGGTGACCTGTGAATGATGAACCTACCGGCCCTGCCCCTAAACTGTAGGTGAACGGCACGCCTAGTCTAGTTTTTTTAAATATTTGTTTGTTATCATTATTTTTTATGTGGCAATTTATAATGAGGTTATATTTTGTTTAATGTAAGGCTTAGTGTAATTACTGGCTGGGAGATGGTGACCTGTGATTTATGAGCCTACCGGGCCCTGCCCCTTAAACTGTAGGTGAACGGCACGCCCAGTCTAGTTTAAAAAAAAAAAAATTTGTTTGTTATCATTATTTTCTATATGACATTGTTCAATGAAGGGAGTATTCCTTTTAATGTAAGGCTTAGTATAATAATAAGTGTAGGTAATTTCTGGCTGAAAGATGGTGACCTGTGGCTGTGAATGATGAGCCTACCGGCCCTGCCCCTTAAACTGTAGTGAACGGCACGCCCAAGTCTAGTTTTTAAAAAAAATATTTGTTTGTTATCATTATTTTTTATATGGCAATTTTTAATGAAGGAAGTATTCCTTTTAATGCAAGACTTAGTATAATAATAAGTATAGGTAATTACTGGCTGGGAGAAGGTGACTTGTGAATGATGAGCCTACCGGCCCTGCCCCTTAAACTGTAGGGGAACGGCACGCCCATTCTATTTAAAAAAAAAATATTTGTTTGTTATCATTATTTTTTATACGGCAATTTTTAGTGAGGTTTATATTTTGTTTAATGTAAGGCTTAGTATAAGAAGAAGTGTAGGTAATGACTGGCTGGGAGATGGTGACCTGTGAATGATGAGCCTACCAGGCCCTGCCCCTTAAACTGTAGGTGAACGGCAAGCCCATTCAAGCTTTTGTATATATATTTATTACCATTATTTTCTATATGGCATTGTTCAATGAAGGGAGTATTACGTTTAATGTACATGTAAGGCTTAGTATAATAAGAAGTGTAGGTTAAAACTGGCTGGGAGATAGTGACCTGTGAATGATGAGCCTACCGGGCCCTGCCCCTTAAACTGTAGGTGAACGGCACACCCAGTCTATTTTTTTTATATTTATTCATTATATTTTTTTTATATGGTATTGTTCAATTAAGGGAGTATTTCTTTTAATGTACATGTAAGACTTTAGTATAATATATGTGTAGGTTAAAACTGGCTTGGAGATGGTGACCTGTGAATGATGAGCCTACCGGCCCTGCCCCTTAAACTGTAGGTGAACGGCACGCCCAGTCTAGTTTTTTATATTTATTCATTATAATTTTTTTTTATATGGTATTGTTCAATGAAGGGAGTATTTCTTTTAATGTACATGTAAGACTTTAGTATAATAATATGTGTAGGTTAAAACTGGCTGGGAGATGGTGACCTGTGAATGATGAGCCTACCGGGCCCTGCCCCTTAAACTGTACACTGTGAAAAATTTGGGCAATATTATTTCAACACTTTGCCCAACGTTGTGCCATAGTCAACCCAACCATCTATTGTGCAATGTTTTGCCCATTGGTATTGGTAAACGTAAGTACCCGACTTCACACGTGCATAATTGTTTCGTATTTTGACCAAAATTTGGGCAAAGATATGACCCTTCAACTGCCCGACTACGGTAGCCCACTTGTTGAGAAAATCTTGACCAGCTGTTGGGCAAAATACGACAAAATTATGCAAATATTGCCCATAGATGGTTGGGTTGACTATGGCACACGTTGGGCAAATTGTTGAAATAATATTGCCCAATTTTTTCACAGTGTAGTTGAACGGCACGCCCAGTCTAGTTTTTGTATATTTATTTATTATCATTATTTTTATATATGACATTGTTCAATGAAGGGAGTATTCCTTTTAATGCAAGACTTTAGTATAATAATATGTGTAGGTTAAACTGGCTGGGAGATGGTGACCTGTGAATGGTGAGCCTACCGGGCCCTGCCCCTTAAACTGTAGGTGAACGGCACGCCCAGTCTAGTTTTTGTATATTTTTTTATTATCATTATTTTCTATATGACATTGTTCAATGAAGGGAGTATTCCTTTTAATGTAAGGCTTAGTATAATAATATGTGTAAGTAATTACTGGCTGGGAGATCGTGACCTTTGAATGATGAGCCTACCGGGCCCTGCCCCTTAACTGTAGGTGAACGGCACGCCCACTCTAGTTTTTTTAAATATTTATTCATTATCATTATTTTCTATATGGCATTGTTCAAAGAAGGGAGTATTTCTTTTAATGTACATGTAGACTTTAGTATAATAATAAGTGTAGGTAATTACTGGATGGGAGATGGTGACCTGTGAATGATGAGCCTACCGGGCCCTGCCCCTTTAACTGTAGGTGAACGGCACGCCCATTCTAGTTTTTAAAATATTTGTTTGTTATCACACATTTTTAAATGGCATTGTTCAATGAAGGGAGTATTTCTTTTAATGTACATAATTAGGCTTTAGTATAATAATAAGTATATGTAATTACTGGCTGGGAGATGGTGACCTGTGAATGATGAGCCTACCGGGCCCTGCCCCTCAAACTTTAGGTGAACGGCACGCCCAGTCTAGTTTTTTGAAATATTTGTTTGTTATCATTATTTTTTATATGGCATTTTAATGAGGTTTATATTTTGTTTAATGTAAGGCTTTAGTATAATAATATGTGTAAGTAATAACTATCTGGGAGATGGTGACTTGTGAATGATTAGCCTACCGGGCCCTGCCCCTTAAACTGTAGGTGAACGGCACGCCCATTCTAGTTTTTTAAATATTTGTTTGTTATCATTTTTGTTTGTATGGCATTTTCTAACGAGGTTTATATTTTGTTTAATTATGTAAGGCTTAGTTTTATAAGTGTAGGTCATTACTGGCTGGGAGATGGTGACCTGTGAATGGTGAGCCTACCGGGCCCTGTCCCTTAAACTGTAGGTGAACGGCATGCCCAGTCTAGTTAAAAAAAAAATATATTCATTATCATTATTTACTATATTACTTTTTTCAATGAAGGAGTATTTTTTTTAATGTACACTATTATAATGCTTTAGTATAATAATAAGTGTAGGTAATTACCGCCTGGGAGATGGTGACCTGTGAATGAAGCCTAACGGGCCCTGCCCCTTAAACTTTAGGTGAACGGCACGCCCAGTCTAGTTTTTTATATTTATTCATTATAAATTTTTTTTATATGGTATTGTTCAATGAAGGGAGTATTCCTTTTATTGTACATGTAAGACTTTAGTATAATAATATGTGTAGGTTAAAACTGGCTGGGAGATGGTGACCTGTGAATGATGAGCCTACCGGGCCCTGCCCCTTAAACTGTAGGTGAACGGCACGCCCAGTCTAGTTTTTTGTATATTTATTTATTATCATTATTCTCTATATGACATTGTTCAATGAAGGGAGTATTCCTTTTAATGCAAGGCTTAGTATAATAATAAGTATAGGTAATTACTGGCTGGGAGATGGTGCCATGTGAATGATGAGGCTACCGGGCCCTGCCCCTTATACTGTAGGTGAACGGCACGCCCAGTCTAGTTTTTTGTATATTTTTCATTATCATTATTTTCTATATGACATTGTTCGATGAAGGGAGTATTCCTTTTAATGTACATAATTAGGCTTTAGTATAATAAAGTATAGTAATTACTGGCTGGGAGATGATGACCTGTGAATAATGAGCCTACCGGGCCCTGCCCCTCAAACTTTAGGTGAACGGCACGCCCAGTCTAGTTTTTTGAAATATTTGTTTGTTATCATTATTTTTTATATGGCATTTTATTGAGGTTTATATTTTGTTTAATGTAAGGCTTTAGTATAATAATATGTGTAAGTAATAACTAGCTGGGAGATGGTTACCTGTGAATGATGAGCCTACCGGGCCCTGCCCCTTAAACTGTAGGTGAACGGCACGCCCAGTCTAAGTTTTTGTATATTTATTTGTTATCTTATTTTCTATATGACATTGTTCAATGAAGGGTATTACGTTTAATGTACATGTAAGACTTAGTATAATAAGAAGTGTAGGTTAAAACTGGCTGGGAGATGGTGACCTGTGAATGATGAGCCTACCGGGCCCTGCCCCTTAAACTGTTGGTGAACGGCACGCCCATTCTAGTTTTGTTTAAAAATATTTGTTTGTTATCATTATTTTCTATATGACATTGTTCAATGAAGGGAGTATTCCTTTTAATGTAAGGCTTAGTATAATAATATTAAAGTGTAGGTAATTTCTGGCTGGGACGGATGTTGACCTGTGAATAATGAGCCTACTGCATGAGCTGTGCCCCTTCCCGCCCCCCCCCCCCCCCCCCACTCAGTATTATTTAGGGTACGCATATGCTCGTTCCCTCTTTTTGAAAGCACCCCCTATCTGAGGACTGCTAACATTTCCGAACCCCCCTTTCGCGGGCTTTTCAGGAAAAAATCAGGAAAAAAAGCTCAATGTACCCCCCTAAATTCGGAATAACTTCTTAGGAGTCCAAAGAGATGAGAGATAAAAAGGAAAACACCCCCTTTTTAAAGAAATCTCCTGGTGAAAATTCAAATACACCCCTTTTTTTTACAATTCTCGGGCCGGACTTTGTCGCACGAAAAGTACTCCTTTACCGGACATTTGGCAACACGCAGGCGGTCATTCCGACCCTTGAGTCGGGGGGGGGGGGCGGTTGCCCCTTACACTGCAGGTGAACAGTCAAGTTTTAAAATAAAGAAGAAGAAGCTTAGTATAATTAAGACTACTGATAGTAATTCCTGGCTGGGTCTGGTGACCTGTGATTGTGGAATGATGAGCCTGCCTGGTTTTTATATGATGGCAAGCTTCCGAAAATTGCTAAAAATGGGCTTTACTTCGAGAAAAATCGCCCATAATGACCCTTAAAAACGGGTAGGGGTTCGAGGTTTCAGCGGCACACACCCGTCCAAACCAAATCTGACCCAAGTCTAAACCTATTTAAGTTGATAGCAGAAAGTGCACAGTTCAAAGTCACGATCCAGCTGCAGTTAGGTAGCTCATTCATAGTAGAAGAGGATGTCTTCCCGGGACTGGAGAGATTTGTTTGCCAATTGTATGGACAAGAATGTGACACAATGGGGGTGTAGTTGTGTTGGGGGTAGAATCACAGGAGCGAACCTGGGTACCGCATCTCATCCCATTCCCCTGCTCTCATGTCTTCGTTCTCACACACTCCCTTTCTTCTTTTCTTAGGTAAATCGTACACAAATTTCAATAAATGCATGCACAACACAATGACAAGGATACCGATCGAAGGCATGATTTACGGTGCATTTTTATTGGAGCTCTAAAGCTTTCTTTTTAATGTGTATTGACTGTTACATCCATCTTTTCATATCGGTGACTATATTAGAAAGACACCTAAATATTTAAATTCTTTCATCCTTTCAATTTCCTCGTACAGTCGTAATTTATAATTAGGTGCAGGCAGGGGTGGCGAGGGCAGGGGGGGGGGGGGGGACACGTCCCCTCAATTTTTGTTTAGGGGGGATCGTCTCCCCCCCCCCTCAAAATTTGAAGAAGTGCCCAAAAAATGTTTACCAAAATATTGATTAAACACTGTAACACACTTTTGGGCTCTGGAGGGCCCAAGAGTGCAGCGTTAAGACAAATAAAATTCAAAAATCTTTTCACTCGGTATGTACGCTACCTCGCACAATATCCTTCAAAATGTACAAGTAAATACCAAAAAAGTGAAGTGTAAAAAAAGTATACTGTTGTTTTGCTAAAGACTGTAATTTTGTAATATAACAAAACTTCAAAAAACTGTGAGGGGGTAGTCACTTCCGTCACCTTCACCCCTTCACCCCTCTCATTTACTATTGCTCCCTCGCACTTGCGTACTGATGGGGGGGGGGGTGGGCCTTTGGGGCAGTTTCCCCCAAAATGAAATTCAAATTCGAGACCAGTGATTTACAAATGTTGCTGAAATGGCATGATTTTTCCCTAAGCTTCCGGTGCTCTGCCCCTGGACCCCACCAAGGGCTCGAAGGCGGGCCCCTGGTTGCTCATCTCACGGTAATTAAATGCCTTAAACGCCTGAGCTTCCGGGGGCTCTGCCCCTTGGACCCCACCAAGGGCCCTAAGGCCGTCTCTGGATGCTCATCTGAACGTAATTTAATGCCTAAAACCCTGAGCATCTGGGGGCTCCATCCCCTGCATGGACCCCACTCCAATTAGTGACCTGCATACCAGTGTCACAAATAAGGTATCAACATATACTCATCTGACCATATTAAATGCCTAAAACCCCTGAGCTTCATGGGGCTTCGCCCCTGGACCCCGCACCAATTTACGCCACACTTTGCTTTGCTTTGCTCTACCTGATCATTAATACTTTAGCCCCGCCCCCCCAAAAAAAAAAATGAAAAACGTTCCCAGGGACTGCGTAACATGTAAGAGTGGTGGTGATGTGGATTTTTTTTTCTGCCCCCAAAACGTTTTTTCTTCACTACGCCACTGCTCCCTCGTCCCTCGCATTTCGTCCCCCCGGTCATGAAAAGAAATCGCCGCCCCTGGGTGCAGGTTAGTGAAGGCACTAAGACGTTGACTTGTACTAAATATCATGAACTTAGTTTGCTTTACATTGAGTGTAAAATTGAAGTCTTTCAACCATAACAAGACATCGTAAATACCACATCCCAATAAACAAAACACTAAAAAGTAACCTCTTTTGGGAGTGTATTTTAAGTGATTTTAAAGTATGGTGCCTTTTGAACTAGATTTAAACGTTATCGAAACGTGCCTTCATTTAAACAAAAAAGGTACTCCTGTTCATGTTTTCATCTAACCTAAAAACCACCAATTTATCACGCGACTGGAGTAACGTGATTCCACTTACCTCTGTAAATCAAGTGTTTATGACCAAATAACCACTTGACCAAGCAACGAGATTTTTTCCGTTAACCGATGGTGGTGATAAATAAGTAATTATTTGGTCTTGTAAGCACCTTTATCGATTGGTTTCACAGGTTATTCAAGGTTGATGGTAATAATCACGTTACTTACACCGGCCAATCATCTTATTGTTTTGTCCGTGAATCTCTGGTTATATTAAAATAGTAATTCTGAGGTGTCTTACACACCTCTTTAAATGGTTTCAAAGTTACCATAACTTTCTTGGTTATGATCACGTGGCTCAAGCTGATTACTAATCTAAGCTGTGAATCCGTGATGTTTAGGTGTGAAAAATTTGTAATTATTAGGTGTCTTAAAACAAGTATTTAAATGGTAGTCAAAGTTGCCAGCAGTTCCGCGGTGATGATCTCGTGACTCAAACGGATTAATAATATAAGCTGGGTATTCCGTGACTTCCAGGTGTGAAAAATGAGTTATTCTTGGGTATTTTGATGGTTTCACAGTTACCATTTAAGTTCCGTGGTGATAGTCCCGTGACTGTCGGCATATTTCTATTTTCACCAGTTGATAACTGGTCTGTGTGCATATTTCCAGTTGCACCAGTTGATGACTGACTGTTGGCATATTTCCAGTTGAACCAGCTGACACCAATTAATTTGCATATTCAATATGGGGTGCGTGCAGATCTATGTTATTAAAACAATTTATCTGAATTTACAGCATATTGCTTAATTACTAATGATTTAGTAATATGCAATTCATGATTTCGAAAATACTACAAATATAAATTACCAGTTATTAGGAAATTTCGCTACTTCGTATAAATTACATTTAATTAAACGTGAATAAGGGAAACATGAACTATGAACTAAAATAATTTAAATAAAATACAAGTATATGAACAAATTTCGATTAATTAAATTATGTAAGTCTACTTATTACCAATGCCTTTACATTGGAAATACAGACGTACAAGTATTGAAGTGTTTTTGTCGTTCAACTGGTTGGAAGTTTTACCAAATGGTTCTAATGGCTCAGCTAGACCAGTCGAATTCTAACTGGTCTGGATCATCTGGATCATTTCAATTTCCAGGGTAACCAGTGGCATTAACTGGTTCATCAACTGGACCAGTTGCAACTAGCTTTCTCTTCTGGGATGTTTGCACCCACCCCCATCCCCACCCCCATCCCCTCCCCCACCCCCTCTAATCCCAAACTGCTTCCGGCGCACTTGGACGTAATTATGGAAGATCCAAAACACGATGTTCAGAAACGGGATGAGAACGTCATTATTTTGGTTCATGTATTGTGTAACATTTGCGTAATTATTGGGTTGAACGCGGGTTATAGTAACATATTTCCTCTTCGACGTAAATTTCACGTGAATGAAAAACATGATTCATCTCAAGTCAGCCTCGTAATATTCACGTGAATTTCACGCAGATATTTTGACTAAAACTAAAACTGACTAAAACTAATTTCATAACCAAACAAACACGGGAGTATTAGGTTTACCAACCATGGTCTCCAAGGTAGGGATAATCACGCTATTATAATGGTGATATTGCAGTGACAATTGCGTGTTTTAAGTGACCTATACCCTTTTCACATCTACCAAATATTGCTTAACCCCGGGAAATAGGTGGGGCTAAGGGGGCTCTTAGCCCCACCAATTCCTTCCTTAGCCCCACCAATTACCCGGGGTAATTTTAGCCGGCTTTCTGTTCACATTACGTTTTGCCAAAGTGGGCTAACCCCACAAATAGTACGGGACTATCTGGCCCTGCAAAATAGCAGGGTTAGCCGGGCAATTGCGGGGTTAGCCGGGCAATTGTGGTGCTAAGCTGCGTAGTGTGAATCCGAACCGGGCTAAGGAGAAGCGGGGCTAAGCAACAGCCAATCACAGACAGCGTGGTCGTGTGGTCGTGAATTTGCATTTATCGCGCGCTATGCATGCAGTTCACGTTACGCATGCATGCAGTTCACGTTTAGTCGTAAGGCGCATGCGCGGTAGCAAAAGCATTAATATTCATGAGCTATCGAATAGTCCGGGGCTAAGGCGAACGTAGTGTGAATCGCGTGAAATTTCTTAACCCCGGCTAAGCACATAGTCCGGGGTTAAGAAAATAGATGTGAACAGCAAAAAAAATAGTATGGGGTTAAGGATAGTATGGGGTTAAGGATAGTCCGGGGTTAAGAAAAATAGATGTGAAAAGGGTATAAGTGCACTAATACCCTTTTCACATCTATTTTTCTTAACCCCGGACTATCCTTAACCCCATACTATCCTTAACCCCATACTATTTTTTTTGCTGTTCACATCTATTTTCTTAACCCCGGACTATGTGCTTAGCCGGGGTTAAGAAATTTCACGCGATTCACACTACGTTCGCCTTAGCCCCGGACTATTCGATAGCTCATGAATATTAATGCTTTTGCTACCGCGCATGCGTAACGTGAACTGCATGCATGCGTAACGTGAACTGCATGCATAGCGCGCGATAAATGCAAATTCACGACCACACGACCACGCTGTCTGTGATTGGCTGTTGCTTAGCCCCGCTTCTCCTTAGCCCGGTTCGGATTCACACTACGCAGCTTAGCACCACAATTGCCCGGCTAACCCTGCTATTTTGCAGGGCCAGATAGTCCCGTACTATTTGTGGGGTTAGCCCACTTTGGCAAAACGTAATGTGAACAGAAAGCCGGCTAAAATTACCCCGGGTAATTGGTGGGGCTAAGGAAGGAATTGGTGGGGCTAAGAGCCCCCTTAGCCCCACCTATTTCCCGGGTTAAGCAATATTTGGTAGATGTGAAAAGGGTATAAACGTATTAACACATTTACGTAAATGTCAGGTGTTTGAAGAACGTAACTCTCCTCAAGTCGATACCTTAATATTGACGTGATTTTCACGTGATTTTGTTTATTGGGATTGCATGTTTCTCAACATATCTTAAAGGTTCCTTCGAATAAAATATTTGCATCATCAGCATACATGTTTATTTTCGGGTGAGTTGGGTGATTGATAGCGGTAACGTATACATGATAAACATTATTACTACTCAAATTGAGAGAAATCGGTAACTATTTCGTTACTAAGGATTCTCAATACTAAGGAAATCGCCAAGATGGAGAATTGGAATGATTATTCAAGGAAATTAGGTGAGAGTATTTCATAATCATTAACACGGTTATCATTTGCCAAAATAATTAAGTATTTTGTCCAGGTTATTAGATTTATTCCGATTTACTTCATTGCAGTCTAAGACCTGCGTTTTAAACAGCGTAATGTTGAATCATTTCTCTATATAGATATATAAATATGCATGAAGACAGCTAAGTTATATAGCAATCCGAAACGAGCTATATAACTAAATGAAAATCAATACTATGTAAATTATAATGTTTGTCATAGTTTACAAACATCAGAAATATAATACATGTAAGCATCTAAAATATCCATGTCAAACTTATGTTGTACAAATAAATACACGAGATATAATGAAATGACCAACTTTAAACTGTTTCCTCTCTTTATATTCTGTTCTTTCCCTGCTTGTACGAGGATATTGCGATATCGTATTCTCATGTTATCCTACAGCTGTTTCTTTCTATCTTTCTCACCCTCTCCACCTTAATCTATCCTTTATGCTCTCTTTCTCAGCCATTCCTTCTTTCTTTCTCCTCCTCATATACATCCATATTTATCTGAACAAAGGGTTTTTATGGAACACTTACATTCACCAGTCATATACAGTGCGAAAATACGAAACCGAGAGTTATCGATGTTTTATCATAACTTAATCACAATGTAAAGCTTAGATCCTTCTCTTTTATTTGCTGCAACTCATATGATGTCATATCATATTTCACGCATGAGTGATTAAAACAAATTTGAAGAGAGGAAACCAAAAAGTAATTTGGCGGGCGGTATCATTTCTAGAAACTTCATTTTCTGCTCTTTCATATGACACCTCAATCAGGAAAAAAATGAGCCAGGAATAACAAAGTTCTGTTTGTTTAAAGTAATGCTTGCATTTCCATAATTTGATTAAACGAATTCGTTTTCACTGGCTGCCTGCTGTAGCAACAAACAGAGTTGATAAAAGACTGAACTCCGTCTCATTGACGATCAACCATGCACAAAGAAGACGAAATGAATTGTGATTAACTTGTGATAAAACATCGGTAATTCTCGGTATCTTTTTTCTAGAACAAAATTTCTTTTGCTCGTTCATAGTTTTTATTTTATTCTGTAGTTCACGATTCTTTTACCTTTACATTTGATGATAATGATATCAAACGGAATTCCGAAATATTTTCAAAAAAAATGAATTCATATAATGAAAATGAATCATTTGTGTAATTTACGATATTTTCTGTAATCATTACTAGGACTTGAAAATTTGAACGCATTCTCCTCGAAACTTCTTATTAGCGATGAGATAGATGAAAATATTGATGAACTGGTTGATGTAGTGCAGGTTGTAAAGAAAAGTAAGGATGGCAACGCCTTTAGGGAGGGTCTGAGCCAAGCGGAACTTCTGTTCGGTTGTCAAGAGCTTAATGGCCAACTCAGGGATCAACAAGACGAAAAAGAAAATAGTCGCGATGACGAGCATCTTGGTTGTCTTGTGGTCCGCCTGTTGCTTCTTTCCTGTTGTACGCTTCTTGTGCGGCTCTTCAGTACCACTGCATCGAGGCTTCTTGTGGTTGATTGAAACGTTGACGTCACCTAAACCAGAGGCATCATTTGCTTTTGTATCAGCATTACTGCTGACATCGTCGCCAGCGGTAGGTGCACTTGATGATTGAACTGACGGCTGGCGGTCAGTAGGGGTAGAAATGTTGGCGGTGGACTTCGTCTTCGAGACGGTAGCTGATATCGAGGAGATGCGCCCTTTAGCATCACTGGCTCCTAGGCCATTTGTCATCCTCTCTCGAAGAGCCTGGTGGTGACGAATTACGCTGTAGATCTTCACGTACAGCACTACGATGATAGACAACGAAGAGCCAGCCAGGACAGAAGGGAGCGCAACGTATATCTTACGAAGCAGATCATCATTCCCGAAGGCGTTGCAGATAGCGATGCCTTGGGAATTTTTCGCTGGTCTAGTATGAAATGCGATCGGCAGGTAAATCAAGATCGAGATAACAACAGATGCCGCTGACACTGTCCAAGCTAGAGGCGACGAAAACCGGGTTGAAAACGGGCGGCAGACCGCGAAATAACGACACACAGCTATGAATAAAGTTATAAACAGACCTGCAATAGAGATGCCATCCTTTAACATGTTTTCGACGACGCACAGCCAACGAACAGTCTTGGATGTCGCACTGCCTTCAATCAAAAGCAAGCATAGAAAGAGGTCGAGGAGGGCAAGGGCGATCACCGCAACATCAGTTGGGTTTTTATTTTTTCTTCGACTGAAGACGAATACAATGAAAATGTTACCTGGAATGCCGATTGCACCGGCACAGGAGGCGACTGCGATATTTGTCAGTTGGAAAGCATTCATCCTGAATTGAGGTCGTGGTTGAACAAAGAGACTTGTTTCATAAACATTTGATTATGCTGTTAACAGGATTGTGTATGCCAGTTGCCTCCTCTATAAATAATTGTAGATTTATACAGCGAGGAACATTTAAAACACGTTGAATCAATAAAGCTGTTGAATGTATTCGTGATTCACGATGGGCTTTGATAACAACAATGCGTCTTGCTCTTACAAATTTCGATCGTTCTGTGGGATGGAATGGCAAAGCGAGATATTTTAAATCATTTTCTTTCAACATGTTTTTGTTGTTGTAAAGTAGTCCTTTTGTTTCGATCACTTATTTTTACGAGGTAAACAAATTACATTGTCAATAGGGTAATTGCATTGAAATTTCTTCGAAGTCGTTGTGATTGTGTTCAGACAAGAGAGAGAGCCCAATTACCGTCAAGTGTCCAATCATGGCGCGCTGATTATTTTACATCCGTTCTTCATATTCGCGAAAGAGTAACAAAATTAATGATCCTTGTGCTTGATAAGTGGCGAAGTGGCACGGACATCATCGCACGAGCGGGGGAGGGGGGAGGGGGTGTCGTCTGATTCGGAAAATGATATGCTATTAGCGATTTTACAGTTAAATACTCTGATTTTAACCGGCCGTTATCAAGGTGCATCGCGAGTAAACAAGGAAATAATATTAATAGTTTGGAATTACGTCAATTTTATTTAGAAAGAGTATAGATACAGCATACAATCCTCAGACACCGGTGCTGGCAGTCTACTTGTGCTTATTCAGGCGCGGATCCAGGATTTCTTAGGGGGGGGGGGCCCAAATTTGAAATTATGCGAGCCAAATATTGGTACGTAATGGTGACCAACAGTGACGTGATGCGGGGGGGGGGGGGGTCGGTGCAGGGAGGGGCGAATTTCCCCCTCCCTCCTCCGCGAAACGCGGAAGCTTTGACGTTTCATTTAATTATTAGAAAAAGAAGACGGTTCGTTGTACCGTTCTTGAAAATAAATCTCGTCTGAATTTAGTTTTTCCCCTCTTGCGCGAAGCGCGGAAAATTTTAGGATTTATTAAATTATTAGAGAAAGAAGACGATTCGTTGTAGAGTTCTCGACTCTAAATTCTCGTCTGAATTAAGGTTCCCCCCCGGAAGCTTTTAAGTTTCCTTAAATCATTAGAGAAAAAAGACGATTCGTTGTACCGATTTCGAAAATAATCCTCGTCTGAATTTAGATTCTCCCCCCCTCCCGCGCGAAGCGCGGAAGCTTTTACGTTTCATTAAATCATTAGAGAAACAAAACGATTCGTTGTACAGTTCTCGACTCTTAATCCTCGTCTGAATTCAGTTTACCCCTTCCGCGCGAAGCGTAGAAGCATTTACGATTCATTAAATCATTAGAGAAAGAAGACGATTCGTTGTACCGTTCTCGACTCTTAATCCTTGTCTAGATTCAGTTCCCCCCCCCCCTCTCCCCCTCCTGGGCGAAGCGCGGAAGCTCTGACGTTTCATTAAACTATAAAAGAAAGAAGGCGATTCGTTGTACCGTTCTCGAATCTTAATCCTCGTCTGAATTCAGGATCCCCCCCCCCTCCCGCGCGAAGCGCGGAAGCTTTTAAGTTTCCTAAAATCATTAGGAAAAAAAGACGATTCGTTGTACTGTTTTCGAAAATAATCCTCGTCTGAATTTAGATTCTCCCCCCACCCGCGCGAAGCGCGGAAGCTTTTACGTTTCATTAAATCATTAGAGAAACAAGACGATTTGCTGTTCAGTTCTCGACTCTTAATCCTCGTCTGAATTCAGGTTCGCGCGGAAGCTTTTAATTTTCAATAAATCATTAGAGAAAGAAGACGATTCGTTGTACCGCTCTCGAAAATAATCCTCGTCGGAATTAAGTCCCCCCCCCCTCCATCCCACGCGAAGCGCGGAAGCTTTTACGTTTTATTAAATCATAAAAGATTGGTATTACCGTTTTCGCCTCTGAATCCTTGTCTGAATTCAGGTTCCCCCTCCCGCGCAAAGCGCGGAAGCTTCACGTTTCATAAGATTATGAGACAAAGAAGACGATTCGCAGTACCGTTCTCGATTGTTAATCCTTGTCTGGGGCGGCGGCGAAGCCGGCCCCGGAAGGTCGGAGGTTTTAGGCGTTTAATTAAGGTCATATGAGCATATTTTTCTTTGTATACCTTATTATTTCGTGACACTGGCAGGCAACTATTTGGCGTTGGGTCCAGGGGGCGGAGCCCCCCCAAAATTCAGGGGTTTTAGGCATTAAATTACCGTCAGATGAGCATCTAAGGGCCCGCCGTAGGGCCCTTGGCGGGATCCAGGGGGCAGAGCCCACGGAAGCTTAGGGGTTTTAGGCATTTAATCACGGTCAGATGAGCATATTTTGATGCCTCATTATTTGTTAACGCTGGCAGTTAACTATTCTTTCTTTCTTGCTCTCATTCTATTTTATTTCTCTTTAATATACTTTTTCAACAAAAGTGTGGGGGGGGGGGGGGGGGGGAGAGCTCGAGGCTCCCGATCCCCGCCGTACCTCGGGCCCTGACATGTAGGAATATCAAGAATCATATTTCTTGCCTGACTCTGCAAATTTAGGAATTTGTCATTTTCCAACAAACACATACAAACGTATAATTTACTAAAAAGTGAGGAAAAATCTCGGAAATGATGTCTTTTCAGCATTATTTGTAATCACCGTTGTGGAATTAGAAATAAACCACGTTTGAATTTGATTTCCACTAAGCCCCCCCCCCCCTTTCAGTACGCCAGTATCTCCTCTTTTCCTTTACCTTTCCTTCCTTCTCTCTTATTTGTTTTATGGGGGGGGGGGGGGGGTCAACAGCCTGGGAGGCAAAGCCCTTTCGGCCCCCCGATCTCCTTCTTCCCCCTTTTCTTTTCCTCTTCCTCTTCTTTCTTTCACTTTCTCTCCTCTTTCCCTTTCGCTTCTTTTCCTTTTTTCTCTCTTTTTTTTTTTTTTTTTTTTTTTTTTTTTGCGGGGGGGGGGGGGGGCCAAGGCCCGCTCGGCCCCCCCTGGATCCGCGCCTGTGCTTATTTGTCTGTCGCACTACAAATAGACGTATACGAGGATGAGGGGAGGGGTGGGTGGGCCTTAGTCACCTCATATGCAGACGGCAGGGTGCCCCAAAAAACTATGTATTAGTTCGTGTAATCTGATGAAGAAATACATGTAACATTTTAAAGATAATAAAGTGTATTTTTGCCACGCTCGCCAACTTCAGAAACCGGATGGTCTCAGGCAGTGATGTGCCTAGAAACCTACCTAATAGTCTGGCAGCGAGGTGCCCGAATACATATGAGTTTTTTTTTACATCGAATTTTTATCTTAGTAAACTATTTTTCCTCACTCGTTTCACTAGCTAATGAATTTGCTCCCTCACTCTGCTTTCCCGGAAAATTTAGGAGCTGAGCGGCAAAAGCATCACCCCTCTCACGAAAATGTGCCCGCAGTATGCCATAGATGTAACTTGACGAGCGAAAAAATGATGTCAAATGAATTTTCTGTGATTGCTGAATTTGGTCACTGGTGTGCCAAGAAACTTTTTATTTCTTAAAAAGGTCCCTCGACTAATGGAGGTTAATCAACGCTGTATTACTGGATAAAGGAAAATGTGTTGGAGGGGTCCTGCCGTCTTCTATTCTCGCCTTTTCCATTATCTTTCATTTCAACTCTCTCTCTCTCTCTCTCTGTTATAATTTTCCCTTTTTTATCGGTCAGTCAATGGGTGGGGGGGGGGGGGAATGAGCACAAGCCCCTGGCCCCCTGACGCTGCGCCAGTGTGTTTGATGAGCCCCGAGGGTTAGAAATAGTAATTCAAAGCATAATATATCCTGTCTGTCAAAAGCAAGGATGATTCAAGATAACTACAATGTAATCATGGTAATTAGAACGGAAAACCATGCACTATAATAATCTGCCTCGTGTAAAAACTCGAGCTTATAAACCATGGCCATGTTTATTAAAACTTGATATCAATAACAAGTTACAATGGCTGTTATAATAAGCTTATGAAATCGTAGGGTCCAGGTTAGTCCAGTCATTTTCAGATTTAAGAGGTGGCGTGCGTTGTCGAGGACTTAGAATTATAGACTTGAGATGCATGCAATTGTAATTGATTCCAGCCTATAAGAGGCACTAATTATAATAGCCTTTGCAGTGGCGGGAATACAGGGGCGTGGCCCTTTGAAGTGGTGAAAAAGAAAGAAAAAGAAAGAAATGTAAGACGAGAGAGAGAAAGAGAGAGAGAGAGAGAGAGAGAGAAAGAGAGAAACGGAGAAAAAGGGAGGGGTTAAGGAAATAAGAGAAAAGCTAGAAGAAGCCTTCCACACGCTCGCCCTATTCAGTAGTCTTGTAAATTCACACCCACCCAGTCGTTCCAGTGCCCCTTCAGTGGGTGGACCTCATGCTGCGCCACTGACACTCACTGATTTGAAGGATTAAAGTCTCACGACGTAATAACGCCGAAATAGGGCGTACTTACGCCGGCAATTAGGGCATACTTACGCCGTAATAAGGCGTATTAGCCCGGTAATTTTGGGCGTAATTGCTGTTATTAATAATGATTTTTATTTTATTACAGCGTCATGACGAGTTAATAAAAAGAAAAGAAAAATTGTTGTAGGAAATCAGTCCGAGACCGTGAAAAAGAAAACCTAGCTAGCTACAGCGGTAATGTTGAGGCATGGAAAATGTGATCGATGTACAAGTAGAGAATTTTACATTTTGTCTTGATAGGCAATCATAGGTGAGTATGCACCCTCCATAAAAAAAAATTCTCCAGATCTCTTTCATCTTGTGACATCATCTGTCAATCATTTAAGAGACAATGGTATGTAACTTTCCCTAGCTCAGCGCATGCTCACAAAAGAATTTCAATCTTTCATACAATACCTTCACATTATACATTTCTTTTCCTGGTGCTGCTACACGTCTGACATAACAACCCCTTTGTTGGTATTGTATGGTCTATTGTAGGCAGATGGTCAGCTCTGGTGAAGCTACATACCACTTTATCTTGTTAGCTCACTAATGATTGATAGATGATGCCATATAAGATGAATGAGATCTGGAGCATTTTTCAGGGTGGAGCTAAGCAGGCCTGAGAAAATGATTTTAACAAATATTTAAAAATCTATGAAATATATTTAGATGTTTGAATAACAAAATATGGGTTGTATGCAGCCCTGCACATCAACAGGAATCAACTGATATTCGGATGTCACTCAACCTTTGATACCTAAGAAAACGTCATCTTCTCACCCTCCACCTAGTCAATGCCAGATCATTACTAACCACTTTAATCATCATTTTTCAAATGTTGCTATATACCGGAATAATTCTAATTCTACAGTAATTGAGACTGCAGCTTCTGATATAAATGTTACCGGAGTGAAATATCCGTTATAACTTTCTACTGTAAGTGAATGTAATATTTATATTACATAATATAATATGAATATATTTGATATCGAAATGACATTTTAAACATGCTCGTTTGCTTCACTCGCTAGCAACATTTAGAAACAGGATAATTCTAGAGAATAGCATCGAGGTGACCGCACATAAAATGTTTTTTCTATTCTTGTATTCGGCAGCGAGGTCCCCGCACAATTAATTAATTCGTTTGTTTTTACTCGCTCGCTTCGCTCGCTCGCAAATTTAGATACAACTGGGCACATGTGTTCATGGCACTTGACGAGTGCTAGGGTGATGTTCAGCAAATCTGCTGTACATGAATTTGGGATCTTGCTCTTCTAGATCTGTATTCAATATCTTCAGTGATCCCTGTGTAGGTACCTACAAGTAGCCAGAGATGGAGTAATATGCTTCACATCGGTTGTCCATCAGGACAGAAGATCGTGGTTCTTGACGCATTCTATGGTCGCATGGCAGGCCCAGACATCTGCCCTCATCCTCAAACCTCTCATCAGGCCTTATAAAAATAAGGGGAAAAACAACATACTTTATACATTTACAAAATATAAATTCTTTCTTTTAAGATAGGTACTATACAATTTATGTATGATATTGTGCAAGTACGAATATTCATTTCTAACACAACCATGTAACATGAGAAATTTGTGGAACATACAATTAAGGTGCAAGTTAATGGTATGGAAGAAGTGTTACTTTATATCTGAAAAAAGCAACTAGATATGAAAGTAAGCCAGACCCTACCAGAATAAAAATAGATTTAAAAAAAGAAATAGCAGCAGATGTAATTGCACTATTCCCTGGAATTATGTATTGTATTTGTATTTATTAACATTTATTTCCTTCTCAACAGTACAATATGAAGCACAATGTATATATAAATGATATATGTAACAATGATTTCAACACAGAGTATACAGTAAATAATTCAGATACGGAAGGAGGCGAAAACCCGGAAAGCATAGCTTGAGTTGGGAACGCCTATAATAAGTTAACACAGTTACCGAGAGAACATTTTATATATTATTATGAAAATTACATTTTATATAACAGAACGTTGATAGGAAAGAAAAATTAGTAAATGGAAGAGAGAAAAAAAATGAGGAGAGAATTAAGTATAGGAAGGCATGTTCACTTATAGAGAGAAAGTTAACTCAATTAGGCTGTGCATGTGTCTGCAATTACATCATACAAATAACGAAGTACTACAATTCTAAAAATAGACAGCGGGTACATATCATTAAAATCAAGCAAAATCATAAAAAACAGCTTCATCCAACAGCATTGTCCTGTGGAATATACAGATGGTACTAGCAACAGCTGAGGCGTGTAAATAGTACAAAAGAAGGTATCAATATCGAGCAATTAAATACATTTGTGCCTTACGGGAAAACGTCTGCAAGGAGAGCGACTTCTGTAGGATAGATGGTAAGGTGTTCCAAAATATTTTGGCCCAGAGTATCGAATGTCACATTGAAATCTTCCGGTTCTATGTTTAGGGAGATGAACTCTAGCCAACTGCGCAAGTGTTCAAACCAGTGGATTTAATAAATTACTCTAGCTATACATATCGCCCCTGTCAGATGTACATGTATGATACAATTGTGTCTAGCCCCTACAAAGTAATGCAAATTTCAGAACACTAACATTTAGAGTTCAGAGTAGCAGATGCCATAGGTTAACATTAGAGTGTAGCGTGAGGTCCACCTACTGAAGGGACCCTGGAACGACTGGGGGGGGGGGGGCACACCGGTCTTACTGGTAAAATAAAATGCGAATTTACAAGGCTATTTAATTGGGGGAGCGTGTAGTCAAGGTTTCTTCTATTTCCTTCCCCCTCCCTTCCCCTATCTGTCTCTTCTCACCTTTTCTTTCTTTGTCACCACTCGATAGGGGGCGCCCCTTGTTTCCCCGCCACTGCAAGGGATATTATAAGTGCCACGCAGGGGCTCGGATTCTTGCATGCATTTCCAGTCTTTTATTCAAATTCCTCGACTACGCACGCGCCACCTCTTGTAACGTGTTATTGATATCAAGCTTTAATAAGCATGACCCTGGTTTGTAAGCTCAAGTCGTACCCCGAGGTAAATGATTATAATGCATGGTTTCCGTTCTAATTATCATGATTAATTTGTAGTTATCTTGAATCATCCTTACTTTTGACAGGCAGGATAATATTCTGCGATGAATGACTGTTTCTAGCCCCGGGGCTCATCAAGCAAAACGGCGTACATTCAGGGACACAGGGGTTCGTGCGCCCCCTCGACTGACCGATAAATAAGAGGAAAATGACAAAGAGAGAGAGAGAGAGAGAGAGAGAGAGAGAGAGAGTAATCCAGCGTTGAGGAACCTCTATTACTCACGGGACCATTTTGAGAAATAAAAAGTTTCTTGGCACCCAAGTCACCAAATTCAGCAATCACAGAAAATTCATTTGACATCATTATGTCGCTCGTCAAGTTAGTGAGGGAGCAAAATAATAAGAAACAAAATTATATATTCAGATTTTTTCTTGCCCGGAATCATCCTGTTTTTAAATTTTGCGAGATAGTGAAGCGAGTGAGGAAAAAAGTTTAATAAGGTAAAAATTTAAGTTTGATGTAAAAGAAACCACACAATATGTATTCGGGCACCTCCCTGCCAAATATTATGGGTGCATCGCTTAATGGTTTGTCTCGCCCTACGCTACTGATCAAGCACCAGAATGGTTGCCATCTGTCAATCTATGTCTATCTATTGTTTATCTTTCAATATCATATTAATTATCATTAATATTGTTACTCTTTCGCAAATATAAAGAATGGATGTAATTTAATCAGCTCGCCAATTTTGGACATTACACGGTAATTGGGCTCACAATCACAACGACATCGAAGACATATCAATGGCAATACCCTATTGTCTTGCCTATATGAACCATTTGGGATTACGTAATGTTTCATTGCGTTGTTGGCACATCGTACTTTTGTAATTTCTTTAGGTTTTTGAAAGTCTTTGTGATCGTGTTTTTACAACCATATTATTCAAATTTACCCCGAGGAGTATGATGTATGGTTTGAGAGAAAATATATAATTCCGACAATTATAAGTCGGGTGCTATCAAATCACTTTTGTCACTGATCCGGATTTCTTCTTCTTTTATGCCTGACTGATTCCTTCCTTAGGGTTATCAAACAGCAATTCTGAAGCGTCATTTTAATTTGTTTTACCTCGTAAATTAATTTAACGAAATAAAACTAACATTACAAAAACAACATGTTGAAAGAAAATGATTTAAAATATCTTGCTTTGCCGCACCAGCCCACATTCGAATTTTGTACGAGCAAGACGCGTTGTTTTAAAAGAAAACCTATCGTGAATCACGAATACATTCAACAGCTTTATTGATTCAACGAGTTTTAAATGTCCCTCGCTGTATGAATCTACACTTATTAATAGTGCTCAGAGGAGGCATCTAGCATGAACAATCTTGTCAGCAGTAATCAAATGTTTACGAAACTATTATGCAAGTTACCATGTGAATATGACCTCTCTTCAAACCAAATGCGAAAGAAAGAGTGAAAAGTTTCGTCTCCGACAGTACTGGCTTCTGATATAACTATTTCTTAACAATTACACATTCCCAAGTCTCCTTTTTCTACCCCGGCCTCGATTCAGGATGAATGCTTTCCAACTGACAAATATCGCAGTCGCCTCCTGTGCCGGTGCAATCGGCATTCCGGGTAACATTTTCATTGTATTCGTCTTCAGTCGAAGAAAAAATAAAAACCCAACTGATGTTGCGGTGATCGCCCTTGCCCTCCTCGACCTCTTTCTATGCTTGCTTTTGATTGAAGGAAGTGCGACATCCAAAACTGTTCGTTGGCTGTGCGTCGTCGAAACCATCTTAAACAAAGGCATCTTTACTGCAGGTCTGTTTATAACTTTATTCATAGCTGTGTGTCGTTATTTTGCGGTCTGTCGTCCGTTTTCAAGCCGGTTTTCGTCGCCACTAGCTTGGACAGTGTCAGCGGCATCTGTTGTGCTCTCCATCTTGATTCACCTGCCGATCGCATTCCATACTAGACCACAGCAAAGGCAAGGCATCGCTATCTGCAACGCCTTCGGGGATGATCCTCTGCTTCGTAAGATATACGTTGCGCTCCCTTCTGTCATGTTTGGCGCTTCGTTGGCTATCATCATCGTGCTGTACGTGAAGATCTACCGCGTGATTCGTCACCACCAGGCTCTTCGAGAGAGGATGACAAAAGGCCTAGGAGCCAGTGATGCTGAAGGGCGCATCTCCTCGATATCAGCTACCGTCTCGAAGACTAAGTCGACCTCAATCATTTCTACTTCTACTGACCGCCAGCCCTCGGTTCAATCATCAAGTGCACCTACCCCTGGCGACGATGTCAGCAGTAATGCTGACACAAAAGCAAATGATGCCTCTGGTTTAGGTGACGTCAACGTTTCAATCAACCACAAGAAGCCTCGATGCAGTGGTACTGAAGAGCCGCACAAGAAGCGTTCAACACGAAAGAAGCAACAGGCGGACCACAAGACAACCAAGATGCTCGTCATCATGACTATTATCTTTTTCATCTTGTGGTTCCCAGCGTTGGCCATTCAGCTCATGACAACCGATCAGAAGTTCCGCTTGTCTCAGACCATCCCTAAAGGCGTCGCAATCCTTGCTGTTCTTAACAACGTGCGCTTTATCAACCAGTTCATCAATGTTTTCATCTATCTCATCGCTAATAAAAAGTTCCGAGGAGAATGCGTACAGTTTTTTAAGTCCTAGCAATGATTATAGAAAATATCGTAAACTTACAAAATGTTTCATTATATGAATTCAGAGTTATTGAAAATATTTCGAAATTTCGCTTGATATTATTCATTCATTCCTTCATTATATTGAATCTAAATTCCTTGTTAAAACAGCCGGGTGACTGATACAAACAAAGATCACAAAGTTTAAATGTTCAAAGATATAAAGAAAAATTACAAATATATCAATATGGAAAAGAATCTAAATTTAGTTCAAAGAAAGAATAACAATACTAATAATGGAAACTTTAATAATTTGCACATCATACATAAACTAAATCGAATTTACATACATGGATGAGCGGGAAAGGAGAAAAAGAAAGAAAATGAGAATGAACAAAGCGTTTCATTCCCTTTGCTCGTAATATTTAAATTTTGAGCGTTTACATTTTAAAACAAATAACAGAAATGGATATATAAAACGTAATAATGATAATATCGGATATAAAAATGTACAGATCTACTAGCAAATATGAAGAAAGTTGGAAAGTAAGAAATAAAATGGGCATCTGAAGAGGATCTAAAGAAACAAGCGTGTGTAAATAATGTGTAACAAAGTAAAAAAAAAAATAACACAGTCAAACACAGTGTCTCATTCTGGCATTATTGTACTGTATATGCTTTAAAGTAAAGGGTTGAAATGGGTGCATAAACCTACAAACGAAATAAAGTTGTTTCATTAATTTAAAAAAATAATCAAATTGGCTGCTAACTGTACGTACAAAAAAAGCACAATCAGAATGCATAAACCAGTGTCTAAGGATAAGACATGTATGCGGTATCGATGCTGTTTCTAAATAAAATTGACGTAATTCCAAACTATTGGTATTACTTTTTTTTCACTCGCGATGCGATTTGACCACAAACGGTTGAAATCAGAGTATTTAACTGTAAAAGCGCTATTAGCATATTATTTTCCGAATGAGACAACCCCCCCCCCCCGGCGATGATGTCCGTGCCCCCTTAATGGTTTGACTCTTGCTACGCCACTGATGAAGCACCAGTCCAGAATGGTTGCCATCTGTCAATCTATGTCTATCTATTGTTTATCTTTCGATATCATAATAATTATGAATACTGTTACTCTTTCGCGAATATGAAGAATGAATGTAAATTAATCAGCTCGACATAGTTGGACACTACGCGGTAATAGGGCTCACGATAACAACGACTTCGAAGAAATTTCAAGGGCAATACCCCATTGTCTTGCCTATATGAATGATATTGAGAATACGTGATGTGTTGATACGCCTTGTTGGTACGTCATGCTTTTGTAATTTCTTTAGATTTTTGAAAGTCTTTGTGATCGTGTTTTAACAATTTTAATATTCATTTTACCCCGAGGAACCTGCTGTATGGTTTAAAAAAAAAAAAAAAAAATCTAATTCCGACAATTATTAGTCGGGTGCTGTCAACTCACTTTTGTCAATCAGGATTTCTTCTCTTTTCACTGACTGATTATTTCCTTACGGTTATCAATTCTGAAGTGTCAATGTAATTTTTTTACCTCGTAAAATAATTTAACGAAACAAAACTAATAATTCAACAAAAAAAAATGTTAAAAGAAAATGATTTAAAATAGCTTGCTTTGCCACTCAAGCACCACAGAACGTTCGAATTATGTTAGAGCAAGACGCGTTGTTGTTATCAAAGCCCATCGTGAATGTCCCTCACTGTATAAATCTACAATTATTGATAGTGCTCAGAGGAGGCATCTGGCATGAACAATCTTGTGACAGCATAATCAAATGTTTATAAAACTATTATGCTAGTAACCATGTGAATATGTCCTCTCTTCAAACCAAATGCGAAAGAAAGAGTGAAACGTTTCGTCCCCAACAGTACTGGTTTCTGATATAAATATTTCTTAACAAAAAGAAATCCCCAAGTCTCCTTTTTCAACCCCGGCCTCAATTCAGGATGAATGCTTTCCAACTGACAAATATCGCAGTCGCCTCTTGTGCCGGTGCAATCGGCATTCCGGGTAACATTTGCATTGTATTCGTCTTCAGTCGTAGACAAAATAAAAACCCAACTGATGTTGCGGTGATCGCCCTTGCCATCCTCGACCTTTTTCTATGCTTGCTTTTGATCGAAGGCAGTGCGTCACCCAAGACTATTCGTTGGATGTGCGTCGTCGAAACCATCTTAAAGAAAGGTATCTTTACTGCAGGTCTGTTTATAACTTTATTCATAGCTGTGTGTCGTTATTTCGCGGTCTGCCGTCCGTTTTCAAGCCGGTTTTCGTCACCACTAGCTTGGACAGTGTCAGCCGCATCCCTTGTGCTCTCGATCTTGATTCACCTGCCGATCGCATTTCATACTAAACCAGCTCAAAGGCAAGGCATCGCTGCCTGCGATCCCTTCGGGGATGATCCTCTGCTTCGTAAGATATACGTTGCGCTCCCTTCTGTCCTGGCTGGCGCTTCGTTGTCTGTCATCATTCTGCTGTACGTGAAGATCTACCGCGTGATTCGTCACCACCAGGCTCTTCGAGAGAGGATGACAAATAGCCTAGGAGCCAGTAATGCTGAAGGGTGCATCTCCTCGATATCAGCTGCCGTCTCGAATACTAAGTCCACCTCCAACATATCTACCCCTACCGACCGCCAGCCCTCTGTCCAACTATCAAGTGCACCTACCCCTGGCGACGATGTCAGCGGTAATGCTGATACAAAAGCAAATGATGCCTCTGGTTTAGGTGACGTCCACGTTTCAATCGACCTTAAGAAACCTCCATGCAGTGGTTCTGAAGAGCCGTACAAGAAGCGTACAACGCGAAAGAAGCAACAGGCGGACCACAAGACAACCAGGATGCTTGTCATCATGACTGTTATCTTTTTCATCTTGTGGTTCCCAGCGTTGGCCATTCAGCTCATGACAACCGATCAGAAGTTTCGCTTGTCTCAGACCATCCCTAAAGGTGTCGCCATCCTTACTGTTCTTAACAACGTGCGTTTCATCAACCAGTTCATCAATGTTTTCATCTATCTCATTGCTAATAACAAGTTTCGAGGAGAATGCGTTCAATTGTTTAAGCCCTAGTACTGAATACAGAAAATATATTATAAATTACAAAATGTTTCATTATTATTTAATGAGTTCAGATTTGTTGAAAATATTTCGAAATTCGCTTGATTTCATTATTCTTATCAAATGTTAAGGAAAATCAATTAATAAAACTATACGCGAGTAAAAGAAATTGTGTTCTAGAAAAAAAAAACTAACCAAACTATATATGGCTGGTGACTGTACGTGTTCCATAAAAACACTTTGTTCAGAGGGATCAGAGGGTAATATGGATCGGTGAAGAGGGTAAGAAACCTAGAGGGAAACTGGTGTATCGTTCCAATTTTTGTGTAATAGGTGTCAACAATTTCTTGTTGGCGATGTAGGATAACATGAAAATACGATATCTCAATATTTTCGTACAAGCAGAGAAAGAACATAATAAAAAGAGAGGAAACAGTTTAAAGATTTTCATTTCAGTACAAATCGTGTATTGTTTGTCCAATATAAGTTTTACAAATATGTTTGATGCTCACATGTAAATAAATTGCTCAGACATAGTTTACAAACATCAGAAATATAATACAAAATATGACAAAAATTATAATAAACATAACATCGATTTTCGTTTTGATATATGGCTTGTTTCGGCTTTCTATAAAACTTAGCTATCTTCATACATATTTATATGAAGAAATGATTCAACATTGCGCCGTTTAAAAGGCAGGCCCAAAAAATGAAAAGGTTCAAACGACATTTGAAAGATAATACTAATTAAGAACTTCCCTTAAAAAAAAAAAAGGGGGGGGGGAGCTCGAAAATGTCTTTAGGTGGGAAAATAACGACTATTAGTTGTCGAATCGACTTAAGAACTATAGAGCCAGTAAGTGATAGTCTGATTTTCAGACCATTGTACCTAATGGTCGTACATTTTATGCTACGCAAAGATTGGTGGCGGTGGTTATTTTTACCTAACTGCTAAGAAAGCATAAATGCTCGTAAGTAAGCAACCAGACGGCCGACGGCTTTAGGTCATCTCCGAGGGACCTGGTAATGAGGATTAATGCCTTACCAAAGGGCGCTAGCGCATCGCCTTGGTTTCGAACCCGGGTCACCGGATTACGAGACCACTGCTCTACCGACTGATCTATCGCGCCTCCTCAGATTCACTCAGTTTAATTCTGGCCATTACAAGAAGTGGGTTATTCATGTAGACAAATGCTAATGTACCCTTTACAGCTCATTTTATATATGTTATTACCACAGAAGAAAAAAAAAAGCCAGTCAGTCACTCAATATTGTCTGACAGTGAAGTCTAGCAAGTAAACGGGTTTCCTTGCATAATATGAATATATATTAGGACACTGCTAACGTTTAAATTTCACAGATAGGACATACATGACATATTTATAATTCCTGCAAAGTTCTACATAATTTGATGTTGGCTGCAAAAGGGACATAGAATCTTTGAACTACATTGAAGTTAATCGGAATAAATCTAATAATCTAGACAAAAAATACTGAATTAGACTGGCAAATGATAACCGTGTTAATGATTATGAAATAATCTCATCTAATTTTCTTGAATAATCTTTCCAATTGTCCATCTTAGCGATTTCCTTAGTATTGAGAATAGATTTTGAAAATAGTTACCGATTTCTCTCAATTTGAGTAGTAACAAATAGTAACAATAATGTTTATCAAGTATACGTTACCGCTATCAACCACCCAACTCACCCGAAAATAAACATGTACGCTGATGATGTAAATATTTTATTCAAAAGATGCAATGTGGTATTAATGTTATCTATTTATTGTTGAAAGACTTCAATTTTACACCCAATGTAAAAAAAAACAAGTTCATGATATTTAGTACGAGTCAACGTCTTGATGCCTCCACTAACCTACACCTAACTATAAATGACAAGTAAATTGAAAGGATAAAATAATTTAAATATTTAGGTGTCTTTCTAGACGAAAATTTGGCAAATATGTACCATGTTGACTTAATGGCAAAGAAAATATCAAAGAGAATTGTTTTTCTTAGAAGATTTGCAATGCCATGTATTCCAAATGTTATGTTTAAGTTACTATGTACATGTTCGTAATGCCATTATCAGACTATTGTCAAACTGGTCGGATGGAATTTTAGATGGACTGGTAAATAAAACTAAATAATAGGCTAGCAAGAATGATTCTGGGAGCGCAACCAAGAACCCACAAACCGTATTTATTTCAGGCTTTACAATAAATATACTTATGCCAACTTTTTCAAAACACCGATACTCGAAACAAGATTTTAAGAACACACTGCCTCCCTTCAAGAAAATGGGTGTTTTTGTTTTACGAGATTGGAAACGAACTTTTCAGTACTTAGAATAGAAACAATGGAATGCCGAACAGACCTTAGTCCCTTAACTCAAATGTTTTAAAGCATTTGTGTGTATAACTGTTTCTGTGTTATTCAGAAACATTACCGAGTAAAAGATCACTCATGTACATCTCTCTCTCTCTCTCTCACACACACACACACACACACACACACACTCCCACGGTTCTCTTTTTTTCACAATCTTTGTTTCTCGTGTTATATTATGTGTTTAATCTATACCTTTTTAAGTCTGTAAATATTTTATATAAGTTTTTGTTTCTATTGTGTAGGGCCCTTAGGGATAGCAGTTTGTTAACCGAAGAGTAACTAATATTTTGTCTAATGACACCTTATACCTGACAGGAATTAATCTCTTGAAATACTGGAGCGCTGTGGTCACAACCCACAAAAGTAGCCTGCTCGGCGGCCGCCGCGGCCGGGTGGCGAGTTTTTAGCCAATTTCGCACGGGCACCGAGCGGCGGCCGCCATGACACCGCTTGTTTTTAGGGCATCGCTCGGTCGCCGCTGAAGGTTTAGCGCGGAGTTAAAATTCGGCGGCGCCTGCTCACTTTTCACTCGCCGCCCGGGCACCTACTTAATCGAGCGTTCGCCGTCGAGCGATTTAGGTCAAAAATCGAACCCGCTAGATCAAAGGCTGCCGAGCGGTCGCCGCCCAGTCGATGCCCGGTCGTCGCTGGGAGATCAGTGGGTCACTGGGCGGCGAGTTAAAAAACGGTAGGCAGCCTTTGACCTCGCAGCTTCTATTTTTGACCTATGTCGCTCGACGGCTAAAGCTCGATTAGGTCGGTGACCGGGCGGCGACCCCCGGGCAGTGAGCGTAATTTGGTGCCCCACCGATCACCGGCCAACCGCCGGGCAATCGGTCGGGAATCGGTTGGTCATCAGTCGGTCCCTGCCTGGACGCCGCCCGGAGAAGCTCCCCGATTTCGCCCAGTTTTGACCTAATATCGACGGGAAGTCGACAGGGCACCGCCCAGGCATCGCTGTATGGGCCTCAACAGCCTGCTCGACTTCTCGAAAAATCGTTGGGCGATGCCCCGGCCCCCCACTCCGGGGTCGGAATGACCCCATGCGTGTTACCAAAATGTCCGGTAAAGGGGTACTTTTCGTGCGACAAAGTCCGGCCCGAGAATTGTAATAAAAAGGGGGTGTATTTGACTTTCATACTTTCACTCGGAGATTTCATTAAAAAGTTTTTTTTTTCTTTCTTTTTTTCTCTCATCTTTTTGGACTCCTGAGAAATTATTCCGAATTTAGGGGGGTACATTGAGCATTTTTCCGTATTTAGGGGGGTCTCCAAGGCAGGAAAAGCCCGCGAAAAGCCCGCGAAAGGGGGGTTCGGAAATGTTGGCAGTCCTCAGATAGGGGGTGCTTTCAAAAAGAGGGAACAAGCATACGCGTACCCTGAATAACACTGAGTGGGGGGGGGGGGGGGGGGGCGGGGGGCGGGCCTGCTCCCAACACAAATGAATTGAATACTGTAGTGTAAGCGATGGACTGGACAAAGTAGATACAGTTATGTGGTGTTTTTGGTCAAGGGTCAGATATAATAGTCCGAAACATTGGATGTCATGTGCTTACTCTAGTTCTCCTTGTATTGTATGCAGGCGCGTACACAGGGGGGGGGGGGGGGGGGGGGTTAAACCCCCCGTTTGGTATTTTTTTTTGTAAACCCCCCCCCCATCACCCCCATCAAAAAAAAAAAATCATTCCCATGGCTGACCTAAAAAGGTGACCTTACCCCCCCCCCCCAACGGAGGCAAAATGTCAATTTTTCAAATTTCGAGACCCCCCCCCCCCCCGCTTATTCAGCGGCTTGCTGAGTCGTTGCGAAATTTTCGGCCCGATTTATAAATGTTAAACCCCCCCCCCCCTTGAAAATATCCTGCGTACGCGCCTGATTGTATATAATTGTGTATACATTGATACGAGTAGAGTATAAAACGATATAAAACGATGGATGTAACACTAACAGTCGAGTCAATACACAATAAAAAGGAAGCTTTAGAGCTCCAATAAAAATCCACCGCAAACCATGCCTTCAATTGGTATCTTTTTTGTGGAGTTACTAAAATATTATTCGTATACGATTCGCCAATCTCCGACCCCCTGTTGCTAACGGACCGCTCGCTACCAAGAAAAGAAGAGAGGGAGTGTGTGAGAGCGAGGACATGAGAGCGGGGTAATAGGATAAGATGCAGTTATCAGGTTCGCCCCTGCGCCCCTGCGCCCCTGCGCCCCAGTGATTCTACCCAACACAACTCCGCCCCCACCCTTATGTCACGAATCAACACGGGTCCAAACATCATCTCACACAAATCTCCCAAACCTGTTTCCCGCAACAATAGATTCCAAGGTCACATTGATGATTACTTATTAAGCTACCAAATTTGGGTATACTTTTTTTATAAAATTATATACGCACTGCATGAGTACCCACCCTTTTTCCTATATAGCGTAAGGTCTATAATTATGTTGCCAGCATAAACGATTTTTGTTTTCTGCATCAAAAGTTATCCTTTAAACCAATAGGATCAACCCCAATGATTACTGTTGAGGCTTTTTCCAGGGAGGCAAACAAATTATATTATTCATTATATTCGGAAGTAAACCGTATGAGCGAAGCGCCCCTCCCCTTCTCTCGGGTGGGGTCCAAATTCCCACTTCTTTTGAGGGCCCATTTGGTACAGGGCCCTGTCGGAGTCGGGGTCAAGATAGGCACACATACTGACAACTTTATACAATAAAGGGTTGTCTTGGATATCTTGATTGATATAAACTGTATTTAATCCACGCCTTGTAAATTCTCTATGCCCCTATTGCTTTATTTCTTTGGAAACCAGTTCTCTCTCACACACACACAATACACAAACACACACTATGTACATACTCATCCCCAAAGGATTTAAACAAAAATAAAAAGTCGTCTGGATAGGTGCAGGGGAACTACTTCTTGCTTTACGATTTAGGTCCAGGGCCCGCCATAGGGCCACTGTTGGGTTGCCGGTGATCCAGGGGCGGAACCCCCCGGACACTCTTGAGTTTTTAACAATTTAGGACCTTTCAACAAGGCCGTCCCCTGGATCATCCGCCACTGAAAGTGATGTTTCATTTGAAATGAAAATGATCAATAAAATATGAAAAACGAAAAACGGGACTCCCGACTCTCAATTTTAGATACACCATTGGTTATGATCATGATGATGATCATTTATGATTAAAAAGGTTACGATAAAAGTTTAGACTTGAGAAATGAGATTGAAATTGGTAATCAATAGGTCAAAGTCGAATATCTCAGAGTTGATCCAGAACAAAAGCGTGTAGTTTTTTTTAAATGTCAACAAACATATGAGAACGATGTTAAGATCTTTTGATCTTAGAAATGAAAGGCGCTATACATAAGACTTATATTTAAAATTAAGCACTAAAGAAATTCTCATCTTTGTTTTAGATTATTCTTTCTAATATTTCCCTTTTCATTGGTACTTTATTAGAAAATTCCACAATTTAACAACATTAAAACACTGGAAGGATTTATTGAATGATTATAAATGCAATAAGCAACAGAAAGACCATTACGAGGATTTAAATACATAATTCATGAACATTCACTTTACATTGACAAAAAAAGTATACAATAATGTAAATATAATAATCAAATAAATGATGTTTAGTGATGCTATTAGATTGTCAACAATGAAGTCAAAATATTATTATAGTTTATTGTGTCAATTCAAGAAAAGTAATCCAATATTATTGTATAAGGACATTAGGAAAAACAATTTAACCTTCCTATCGCCTTTGACTGGACAAAGATATTACGTTCAAAGTATTAAAAACAATAAAGTGAAACAATTCAGTTTTAAAGCACTCCATAGTTTTTTACCATTCAGATAAAACCTATGTAAAATGGAAAGTTGTCAGTGAAAATTAATGTGCTCATTGCAAACAACCGAATCGTTTATTCATGATTGGATAGAATGCCTATGCAGGGCCTGCGCTACGTTTTTGTCAAAGTAAGGGAGGGGAGGGGGGAGCGGGGGCGGGGCTAAAGTGTTTATGATCAGATAAAACGGTTAAGCAGTCCAGTGGTGGCCGAGCGTCTTTCAAAGTAGGGGGGGGGGGCACCAACAAAAAAGGGCACTTTCTGGGAAATAGGGGCACTTATAAAGGGAGACCTCAAACCGAAAAAATACAATTTTTAGACATTGGTATATACCCCTACATTTTTATTACATTATCAGGGATGATTTCAATGTTCGTTTCTCTTTTTACATGGTCCAAGATACTGCTTAATAAGCATCATACATGCATGTACTTTGCAGTTGGGTGTGGTGGTACTTTGAGATTTCTAAAGTCGCAGTACAAAACAATGCATGCTTTAAAGAGGAAAAGGCAATCCCGATGAAAGACTGAAAAGACTTTTCATAAAAAACATAATTATATCAACTCAATGCGAGCGAGCATAGCGAGCCAGCTAATGGTGAAATTCAAGAAAAATTGCTGTTAATCGCTTTAAAAAAGTAGGAGCACATTTTATGGGGAAAGGAAAAGGGGGCACATTTCCAAAGGGAAAAGGACACTTATTAGAAAAGAAAAAGAGAACATGTCAAAGTAAAAATGGCAATTACCAGAGGTTAAAATGGGGCACTCCTCGTACTTAATAGGGGCACTCGCCAGAGATGGAAAAAGACACTTATGACAACGAAAAAGGGGCCCTTTTTACAAAGGGAAAAGGGATATTATCAGAAGGAAATTGGCACTAATTAGAAAGGATAAGGGGCACGTGTAAAAAATAAAAGGGGAAAAGGAAACGATCGAGGCACGTGTCAAAATAGTGTAGTGTAGTCCCTTCATTACAAAAATATAGGGAACTGACAAAATCGGCCACCGGGAAAGCGGTAGAAAATATTCCCCTAAAAATCCAAAGTGCCCTAACTAGCTTTGCTGCCCCAAATAGTCATGGAACTATTATGTATGGGAAAAAGCATTTTAAACTGAAAAATGTGGTTTATTTCAGTTCTTTTCACATTTATGTAGTGCAATATTGATTATTGCAATTCTCATCTGGTCAAAATGGATGCCAAATATTTAATAAGTCATATAATTGTATTGTTTTTCTCAAAATTAGCCCCAACATAATTATTGACAGAATTCGTAGGAAAGTGATCCTAGATATAATCAAGACTAGAGACTAGTCTCGATTTCATCGCACTAATGCATTGTAAGACAGCTGTGCTACTCTGCGGATGTTGATTCCTTTGCTTTACATCACACAAAAACACAGAGAAAAACCGACAAAAGGACCACGTCAAAGAAAAAGAAGACCCTCTGACTCAGAGTATGTATAAATATAATCTTAAGAAACCAGACAAATAGATAAAAAACTGAAAAAAGGATGTTTGTTTTAATGTTTTGCGCACTCGGTTATGTCGGTCTGTGTGTGTGTACGTTGTGCGGGCGGAATGGTGTTTGCCTCGGCGCTTCGGTCCATATCTAACCGCTGAGCTCCAAGCCTATGCATGGCCATCGGGCCTTGTCTGTGCTAGTGTACTGTGGCCGACGCTGGCGCTTGAGCTGCTGAGCTGAGCTTAGACAGCAATAACCATCTGATTTGGGTCATTTCTTTAATAAAACTGACATTTGTTGTCATTCCCCAATACCGATGGCAACCCAGAGAGACTACACGACCTGAATTTGACATTGTCATTGTTATGCCGCGAAAGATGGAAGGATCAGGGATGGCTATGTTACTATATGTAGGCACATTCATGGGGCCGGGGCACTAGACTGTCTAGAGGGCGCTTCGATCGCGTACGAAAATCTGAATGGCCTTGCTGCGGTGGGTCGGCAATAATCAGCCCAAAACTTGGATATGGGAGGTTGGAAGGATATATCTTTTTTATAATGTTATCCGGTCTTACCCTTAACCATCCTATGTTTAATCTATGTAGGAATAACATGCGAGTATGATAAGAGAAACATCGGGACCATTACTGAAGTAACTTTTAAAATATTAGCCTAGAAATGACCACCAAACGGAAAAAATTGACATTTTTTCCCGACAAATCTTCATAAAATCTGAGTTATAAACAATTCACATCTAGGTACACTAATACAAATACGATTTTCTGAAAATTCAGGTATGATTTTTTAAGTTTCTTTCAAGTATATTTCTGCGCATTGCAGCGCCAATATTCTTCACTGCTTCAAAATCACCCTTGATTTTTTTTTTTGCAACGAATTTGATACGAGGTCCGCGAGTGTTCCCCGTTCCTTGCGTGTTGAAAGTTTGGTAATACATAGTTTGCATTGACTCGCGCACGAAAAAATGGTCAAAAACGAAATGTCAAATGAAGAAATAAACAAGCTTTTGTATAGTTATAAGAGTTCTACCGAGGTTTCTTTGTCAATTTAATTTATTATATAGTCTCAATTAGAATTCAGAATTATCTCACTGAAAAGTTAAGAAACCGACGATGTTCTCGATCGTAGTTATTTTCATTTTGCCAGCAGCTGATCTAGCGTTGTTTGGGCAAAAACTAGGCCGCTGCCTTCCCACCGCGAACCTTTCCGAGTCCCGCTAAAATGGCGCGCTGCGGAGCTCCGAAGCTGCGTTGGTATCGCTGCAAACTCTCAGCCGGCTAGCTCCCCACGACGGACCATTCGCGGTATGGTGAGAGTGTGTGGGTGAGGTATGATTTTGGATTCGAGAACGCACGTAACGCAACCGTGCGCGTCATTTAGAGCTGTCGAATGTGTACGACCAATTTTACATGTACGATTTTTCGTACAGATACTTGGTCAGTTTTCTTCTTATATCTTTGGTTTTACAACATTTAAAAATATAATTTCTTCAAATCTGCTCCTGACTCGGTTCAGACTAATTGTCTGATGTGTTTTCAAGTCAATTTTTTGAATATATTTTTTTTGCATGAATTTGCCTACTATATGTACATATTTTCGTCCACGACATTTTCTCCCCGATTTTCTTTATTTAGATCTAATTTCCTGATTTCTAAATCAGATGTAAATTAGGTCGGTATGTCATTTGTCCTAATTACAGTTATCAAAATTTGATAACTCAATATTAAATGGATAATTTACGGACTTACTTATATGAATTATCCAATTTGTATCTCCGAACGTTCATGCACTCGGAACATAGGGCTATATGACCCAGCGGCAAAAATATTTCCGGGTCAACCTACCAAAACATAGCCAAATGGCCAATCAGAGCACTCGTTTCGTGGGAGTTTGTTGGTCAAGCTGGGCTTACTCGTACGTAGCTACGGTAGCTATTGGACGTTCAAAAAGAAAAAATGAATATTCATCAACTAACACCAAGACGGATAATGTTGACGACGAGACTTTCTCGGATTAATCATTAATTTAGGATCTAAATGAGCAAGCTATCGTAAGTCAAATAAGCTATATATATGTTATTTTTAATTTGTGTTATAATTGCAGCAGTTATGAGGATGTAAAGAGTGAAAATCTCGTTGCATATCTCATTCATCGCGGTCCGGTCGAACCGAACCATTTGTTCCGTACAGTGCCTCACAGAAAGAGGTCCCCAGACTTCAGTCTCTGTAATCGGAGGTCTAGTGGAGCCAGACGTAGTCTCAGTGGAACAACCGACGATTAGAGAGACTGAAGCTTTCAGTCTAAGCTGAGCTGTGCGTGATGTGGGACCAAACGCCGGCGCTAGGTCAGAAGTCTATCCAGACTTTGACCCGGAACTCCTGCGTGGAGATACCCTACTGAAATATACGGCCAAACATACTAAAAATCGACTAGGCCTAAATCTTCATCAATTGTTCAAATAATGGTCATGATTTAAAATTCATATGTTTCTGAGATCTACCTGTTTCGTGTCAATTATCTTTTCTTTTTTGGAGTATTTTTCTTAAAAACAAAGACTTATTAGACTATATACACTTTCTCACAGGATTCACGGCAAACTGCTGGCATACCATACCAACGGTGGGGTGCAGGCGTGCGCGTGTGTTAAGTTAGCGACCTTATTAATGAATTGCGTAGATTACAGTCGCTAACACATGTGCGTGCCCGCACCCCACCATCATTTTGTAATGTGAAAAAACCGGGCGATTTAAAACTTGTTACTGTTAGGCGCAGGTGATGCCAAAAACCTAGTAATAATAAAAAATTTTCTTTCTAAACAGCAAAGATGGATTACGAGTTCAAGCAGCAGACTTCCGGGGTGCGTGAGTCGGTGGAAGACCTCTTTGACTTTGAGGGATGCAAGGTCGGCAGGGGGACGTACGGACATGTCTACAAGGCCACAACCAAGAAAGAACCTAAGAAGGAGTATGCGCTGAAGCAGATAGAAGGCACAGGGATATCCATGTCTGCATGTAGAGAAGTAGCTGTGAGTAATTATATATTGTTTTCATTATTGAAGTATGAGTACTGAAACCATATGTAGGGGATCTATTAGGGAAAAATTACTGAGAATAGACATCAGCAATAATTTTAAAAGACCAATCAGCAAAAATGAAACAACTGAATCAATAATTATAGACAAATAATTTTAGGAAGATGGGGTGAAAATTGGTCTCTCATTCTAATTCGTTTGATAAGGTTTTATCATTTGCTGATTCAATTTCAATTTAAGCAAAAACTGCCTGTGCCTTGCTTGAATATTATTATTATTATAAAGTATTTGGTGTAACCTGCGCTTTCGGAGGGTATCCGCGAACTGTGACCCTTGGGTATCTCCTCCCTATACATTGTGAGTCAAAAAAAAGTTTACACCTAGAAAATTGTTAACTATTATAAAAATCATCTATGAACAGTAAATTATTATACATCTTATGAAAGAGTGTTTGATCCCAAATCATTTAGTAGCATTTTTGCGTGGAATGTGTCCCAACTTGGATGAACAGAAGGCATTATTTGCGAGAGTGCAAAGTTGCTTTAATGTATGTATAACAGGATTGGGATGTGCAGGTAAACCACAACGCAAAGGTATCCTGGATAATAATGCTACAAATTTACTTTGATTATTTCCCTCCTTGCAGTTACTCAGGGAATTACGTCATCCAAACGTGATCTGTCTAAGAAGGGTTTTCCTCTCTCACAGTGATAGAAAGGTGTACCTGCTTTGTGACTTCTCAGAACATGATCTATGGGTAAGTGAGCTCTGTTAGATTTAGCAATACTTGTCCAGCATTCAATGTCAAAACCAAAGAGAAGATATGTAAGATGGGCACTCTGTAGAGTGGAATAATTTGCGATATTTGGGTATAAAATCATCAACCATCTGATCCTTTACTTCTTCACATTGGCCAATGCGTTGACCGTAGAAACAATTTGTGTTTATACAGTATCAACTAAATTTATGTATATATCAATGATTTGTTTGTTCCCATTGGTATATTTGTTTTTTTATGTGTCTTTCAACAGGGCCTTTAATAGTTCATGCACTGACTGGTTTACCCGTTACCCTTTATAATATACACATAGACACAATAGTAACAGTAAAAATAATAGTTAATGATGTAATAAAGGTGATAAAGATGATGATGAAAATGGTGATAATTATGATATTTATGATAATAATAACAATAAAAATATAAAATAACAACACTACTACTACTACTTCTACTGATGATGATGGTGATAATCATAATAATAACCATAATGATAAAATAATGATAATAATGATAATGATGGTAATAATGATGATTATAACACCAATGACAATAACAGCATCAATGAAAACATTAACAGTACATGGTAATGAAAAGTAGAACAAAGGAGCTATCATTATAATGATAATGATGATGATTGTTAACACTGATATTACTTACATTTTCCTTCAATTGTCTTCTCCTTTGGTGTAGCATATAATCAAGTATCATCGGGCAAACAAAGCCAGCAAAAAGGGGCCCACTTCAGTACCTCCCGTCATGGTCAAGTCTCTCCTCTACCAAATCCTTGATGGAATCCATTATCTTCACTCTAACTGGGTATTACACAGGGATCTTGTAAGTATGTCAAATCATGGACATGTTGAGTACCAAGCCTGATATAACTCCTGATGGAGAGTATGGGATATGTGTTGTAAAGAAATTTGGTGACTTGCACCCAGTATATAAAATGCCCATGCCTGATCTTGTAATTGAAAACAAGTCAGAAAAAGTCTTGGAGCCAGCATGATTTGAACCTACCATCTACTGCTTGCTGACAGAGACTTAACCACCACACCATCTTTGGTCCATGGCACAGTTGCGATGAAATATAAATGAATACCTCAGCTCTACTGACGCATTCTGACTTATTAATATTCATCAGTCTGCCATTAGGACAATAGCTTTGAATATTACTTAGGCTAAGCTTCCTGAGAATTTGTCTTATTGTCGTAAAGAAATTTTCGGTTTGCACCCCAGTAGATGGGATATGTGTGTTTAACTACAATCAAAATTGAATGTCATTCATAGTTTAGCAAAACTTGAAGAGGCTGGAAAGTTCATGCTCTTCAAATACATATTTTTACATTTGTTTTTTTTTTTTTTTTTTTTTTTTTTTTTTGGGGGGGGAGGGGTGGGGGGGGGGGGGTTACCTTTTATTGTTAAACACAATCCAATGAATTTGGTTTGTACATTGTGTAAAGCCTACTTTAAAAACAAATCAGATTATTGAAAGTGTGATTTGACAATTTTACCATGTATGCTATATTTTTCTTGCCTAATTACTGGCTAGTCAATTGACATGCCCATTGTAAGTTATTGCTTCAGCATTGTACTTATTTTTTGTCAATGTTGTGTAACATTTTAAAAATGTTTGTTATTTTGTTGACAGAAACCAGCCAATATTCTAGTCATGGGAGAAGGTTCAGAAAGAGGAAGAGTCAAAATAGGTATGAGCAGTGATAAAGATTAAAAACAAATGGAATCCAGGTTTGAAACAGTATTTTGCTGTTTGCGAAAGAAAAATTGCAACACCTCAAATATATATTGTCATATTAATTATACCAAAATCTAAGCCCGTAATGGAACATCCAATAATTGAGTACAGTAAATGTAGATGAATAGGAAATGAACTTTTAGTTTTGACCATGTTCATTCACTGAAACATGCAGTGGTATACCAATATGTGCGATTGTGCAATTTTAAGTACCGATATGTGAATTCCAAAAGTTTTTTTTCAAAAGTGTTTTTGCATTTCATATTTTGCTTGTCAGGACAGCAAATCTCTTGCATTTAAGCCAGTCTCTCTCAAAATGTAATCATATCGCCATAACTTAAGCATTGTTTTATCAATTGAGCTGCATTATTATTACACCTAATCCATTTCTTACATGTATTTATAAAAGTTTCTTGTGACTAAAAATAATTAATTTGACAATTTTCGTTCCTTTTTCAGCTGACATGGGTTTTGCAAGGTTATTCAACTCTCCTCTCAAACCTCTAGCTGACCTTGACCCTGTGGTCGTGACCTTCTGGTACAGAGCTCCGGAGCTACTACTAGGAGCTAGGCATTACACAAAAGCAATAGGTAACAGTCCTATGTGTGCTTTTTCCTGCATTGTATCGGCAGTGTCATGGATGGTGTTATTCTCTTTTGAATGTGTGTTATCTTTTAAAATCATGATATAACATGGGATATTTGTAGGGGAGGTTTGTAAATATATATTTCATTATATGTTCATTTGTTTTTGTGAAGGAGATAATTGTTTATTGAATTGAATCAAGTAGAGTAGTATCGAAAGTGAACTCTGGCTTATTTTTGGATGCATTGTAAAACATTTCTTTTGGGCTCCATTGATATTTTTGATTTCTATTTGTTTGCCTCTGTGAAAAAAATAATTCATTTTCAATACCTGTTCAAGATAAAAACACAAAACAAACAGATACTGAACAAAAATGATATCTTACCAAGTTATGGTTTGATTGTTCTTGTACGTGATGATGACGGTGATGACAATGAGGATAATAATGATTATTATTAAGCAGTAATATTGTGTTTGTGCTTTTTTTCCTGATTTGCTCAGATATATGGGCTATAGGCTGTATATTTGCAGAGTTACTCACATCTGAACCCATCTTCCACTGCCGTCAAGAAGACATCAAAACCAGCAATCCTTACCATCATGATCAACTAGACAGGATATTCAATGTCATGGGCTTCCCACAGGGTAATGTTCATGCACCTCATCTCTTTTTTATGCCTCCGTTACGAAGTAGCCGGAGGCATTATGTTTTCGGGTTGTCCGTCCGTACGTCTGTACGTACGTCCCGTTTTCGTGATCCCGTTATCTGAAGAACCGATTGATGGATTCATGCCAAACTTTGGTCATGTATGTATCTTGCAGAGCCGATGAACTGATTGGATTTTGGGGTTGTGAGGTCAAAGGTCAAAGGTCACAGGGCTCATTATGTATGCAAAAACAGCTCGTGATCGCGTTATCTCAAGAACCGATTGATGGATTGCTGCCAAACCTAGGTCATGTATGTTACTTGCAGAGCCAATGAACTGATTAGATTTTGGGGTCACGAGGTCAAAGGTCAAAGGCCACAACACACATGTATGCAAAAACAGCTTGTGATCGCATTATCTCAAGAACCGATTGATGGATTCCTACCAAACTTAGGTCATGTATGTTACTTGCAGAGCCAATGAATTGAGTAGATTCTTGGTTCATAAGGTCAAAGGTCAAAGGTCATGGGCTTATTATGTATGCAAAAATAGCTTGTGAACGCATTCTCATTAGAACTGACCGATGGATTACTATTTAACTCAGGACATCTTGCAGAGCCAATGAACTGAGTAGATTTTAGGGTCATGAGGTCAAAGATCAAAGGGTCATATATGTATATGAGAAATTGCTTGTAATCACGATATTCTGAGAACCTGCTAATGGATTACAATTGAACTTGAATTAAAAAAAATTCTTCTGTTTTGGTTTGTAAAATTGCTCTATGACGGAGGCATCATTTTCGACTGCGCGCAGTCGAAGTTCCATCTAGTTAATTTTTAATTTTTAATTCTCGTGTGTTATCAGATGTTGTTGTCCATTTGTTATAACTATTCGTCTGTTATCAACACGTTTTAATCTAGGTTCCCTGATATTTCACTTCATATTTGACTTTCAGTCAAGATCAATAAAGATTAAATAAAAATTACAGTCACTAAATGGAGGGCTGATCGATCTATGAACTCTCTATTTTGTGTCATCTTGTATATATTTGAAGGTACAGCATATTAGGTCTTGAATCAACAGGTCATTGGGCAAACCTAGTCCAGTGTAGTGTATTGGAGTTGAATATGCACCTTCATTGGTTGTGTATCAGTACAGTAAATGCAGATAATATCACTATTTCTTGTGGATACCGGTATATTCTTTTGTATTACAGTATGCTTAATCCACTTGAGTATGAATGATTCTTTTTAAGTACAGTCTATTTCTCCTCCACAGAGAAAGATTGGGAGGATATAAAGAAGATGCCTGAACATGGTAATCTTATGAAAGACTTCAGGAGATCAAAGTGAGTATTATGGAGCTATCAAAGCAATTCAGCCACTGATGACTTTAACTCATCAGTGATGGCCTGAAATTTCTCTGCAAAATAACTTACGGAATGCTCTGGCAGAGATATTTCAAAATCGTTATTGGAATGCTCCCCAGGGAGTGGAGAATGTGCATACATTGTGTGCGGGTAAGCCTGAATCCGATGACCAGGGTAATAATATATCTGTAAAGCGCTTAGACACATCGTTGTATCAATGTATTGGGCGCTTTATAAAAGTGTAAAATTATTATAGTTTTAGATGATTGGGGCCGTAAGAGGTGTTCAACCTTCCTAAAAAGCTCTCTCGAAGAACAGGCTTTCAGTAGATTACAACGATAAGTTCGCTTGGCCAAAATGAGTTTATTATTATAATGATGTGAACCTTTCTTGTAGATCTGGCAATCTATTTCAAGACCAAAAGCTTTGTTTTCTAGCGCACAAGGATTCCGCTTCAATTCTGTCAGCTTGTCTGTGTAACATGGTGTGTCTGGACGATGTCTGACAGTTCTAGTGACGTCTGGGCCCCATTTCACAAAACTTGTCATCAGCTACAAACGACAGTGGTTGTTATAAGCTACTGAAATCCTTGCTTTTGATTGGTTATTAGCAGATTTGTCACTGATTTTGTCATTTGTCATTGAAAAAAACCTTTGTGAAACGGGTCCCTGGAGCTATGCTGCTGTTTTGGGGGTCCGTAGTTTGGACAGTGACAGAGGGAAAATAGCATTCTCAAAACACTTTCATTGACTGTCTCCTTGATTAATGTCTCTTCCACATTGTTCTTCTTCGGCAATGTGACACTGTATTTAAACTTTTTGCCAAGGTAATGTTTCAGTTTGCTTGTATACAATTATGGTATGAGGGATTTTACTATTAATGAGGTTTCACATAACTTTAATTTTCTCTCTCTCTCTCTCTCTCTCTCTCTGTCTTTCTCTCTCTCTGTGTGTCTCTCTCCATCTCTCTTCATCTCCCCCTTCTCTCTCTATCCCTTGCTCTCTTTCTCCACCTCTATTTTTTTTATATTCCTAACAGTTATGCTAGCTGCTGTTTACCAAAGTATATGGAGAAGCACAAAGTGCCTAAAGATAGTAAAGCATTCCAACTGGTGAGTTGTCATACAAATCTTGCTTCTTTCAATTTTATGTCAAATTATGATTACAGTTAATATTGTAAGTATAATACTGCTGGCAAAGAAACAGTCCTTTGAAAAAATGTTGACAGAGCGAATGCCAGGAAGATAATATCAAAAGTACTTTTGAGTGCATAGAGATTCTAAACATAGTTTACATGAATTGAATGTATCCTTATTAGCATTACATGGGAACCTGTAAGTAATAGACGTGGGGACCTGGTAACAATGACAATATTGAGTTTTTCTTTTCTAAAAATCATATAAATTAAAAAGTACATGAAGTTGAACCTATACATTGTAAATAAAACTAACAGTCTATTAATTAAGTATTGAAAAATTGATACAAACTGAACAAAATGAAGTTGATTTGCAGTGTACAGTATACTTTATTCATATAACAGTTATTTCAAACATCCAAAAAATGTTCTGTTTCTTTCTTCATAGTAACATGACAACATACATACAAGTTATGTTGATTGATGACAATAATAAGATAAAGAATGAGGCGTAAAGCCCATTAAGTATAGGCTTGTATTTGGTATGCCAGTATAAAACAATACAACAATACAAGTTAAACTTTTTCTAAATTTACGTGCAATTAGCTGACATAAAATGCTCACACTGGCTATTTGGGGGCTCTTGTAGAACTGATGTTTCCCTTTAATTTGCAGTTATCTAAGCTTCTTACCATGGATCCTACAAAGAGGATGACTTCAGAACAAGCCATGGAGGACCAGTACTTCAAAGAACAACCTCAACACACAGCAGAGTATGTACATGTATAGTGACAGATTACCTTGTCAAGGCTCGTTATTAAGTATTATTGGTATTAGAGGTGTCGTGGTCGAGTGAATATGTCACCAGACTGTGGATCACAAGGTCCGCAGTTCAAGTCCCGCCGCGGCACTAATGTCCTTTGGCAAGACATTGATCTACATTTGCCACTCTCCACCCAGGTTTTAAATGGATACCCAGGTAGGATGCGAACGTTAATGTGGTTGGATTAGCAAGTGGTGCTTGTAAAATGGCGACTGGCTGGAATGCTCCCCAGGGAGTGGAAAATGGGCATGTATGTGTAGCAGGTAAGCATGAATCTGATGACCGGTAATAATACGTGCTGTGCCTAGAAACAAAGTATTAGGCGCATTATAAATGTGAGCTATTATTATTATTACGTATTTGGCGCCATGTGTGCCTGATAGAGGAAAAGCGAACTGAATCCCTGTAATCATTGTGTCTCGCCTCCCGGTATAACTGATTGGGGATGTACTGGTGGACCACTACACCAGGGTTTCCCCCTACTCTTATACAAATAATGCAGTAGGTTCCTAACGTGCAAAGGTGACAACTTTGTCTACACAGGGCCTCTATTAAACATCCTATCTGACGGATAGTGGACGGGGTCATTAAGACACAACGCAGCCTTCAGTCATCTGCCTGGATTGGATTTGAACCCACAATCTATGGTTCGACAGGTGGCCGCAGGGAGGGAGAGTCATAATGGAGTGAAAGTCAGTAATCCCTTGTATGAGGGAAAAAGCTGACTTTAACAAATGATGATGATGAAGTTACCTCACATAAGATATTATGTGTTGTTGCTTACCATTTTGTTAAAGATGGGATTATCTGTGTTCTGTTTGTTATGGAGAAGAAAATATTGCAAATGCATACCCAAATAAAACTGTAATTAATTTTATTTTGATTGTTTTCATTTCTCCCCAACTTTCCTCAGTGTCTTTGATGGGAAGCCGATCCCGTACCCCAAGAGAGAGTTTCTTACAGATGATGACAATGATGACAAGTCAGACAATAATAAGGTAACATTTTATCTATTAAATAAAATGTAATGCATATTTGCTTTACAATTTGTCTCTAGTTGTCTTACATTGTGACAGTTAATATGTGTATCAGCATGTGAGTTACCCACTACATTTTTAAAAAACATTTTGAAATAGGGTAGCCATACCAACAAAATTTATGTTACGTTTAAAAAAAAAAATCTTTATGCTATGCAATATCTGTGTTATTCACTTTTAATTTGTTTCTATCACATCCGCAAACAGTGTGTATTTTTTATCACCAAATTAAAAAAATACATGTTATTTCCCTGTTGTGATGGTACGAATGAATATAATTTCTATGCATCGATTTGTATAGATACATGTACATTTAGTTGTGAATCCCTGTACCTGAAAGCCAATTGTCATTATACTTCGTTGAATGTTCAGAGTATTGTTCAGAAGAACACTAGATGTTCAGAATGTCAAGTGTTTTGTGTATTTGTTATGCACTAATGTCTGATTATACATGTAGCATGCAATGCTTCTTTTAGTTTTATGCATGATTATTCAATGCATATTTTTTTTTTCTTTATTTTTTTCTTCTTTATTTTTAATTCTTTGTAAGCACGAGTAACCAAAAGCAGTGGTCTCCTTTTAGCTTGCAAACCGCTCACGTTGCATGTTTTGCTAACACATCAAAAGAATTGCAATGCTCTCTTCATGTGCACATATGTAATATATCATCTTTTTTGAAAAAAAGAGGTAAAATAAAGGATTCTTTATGTTTATTCTTGGCTTTTCTCTATATTTGGAACCGGGGTCGTGATAGTAATGGACTACACATAGGAATTAGTCAAATATGGGAATATTGCATACTTTACCAACATCACTGATTTATTTAAGTTTCCATATCTTTGCACAACAAAATGTTCAAAGTACATGTATATTGTGTACCCTTGACCCTAAATGAAGGAGCCTTATAATAGTGCTGTAGCTTGCAAGGCCTGAATCCTGATCTACTCTGGCTCATTAACTTCTAAAACTCCTTACCAGGTTTTGGACAGGTCCGGTAACTTCTCACACAGGACCAAAAATGCGAATACATCATCAAAACCTACAAATGTCTGTGCTTCTCTTCAGAGTGCTATGAATGTAACGCAATGATCAAGGCAGAAATGTGGGCATACAAATATATTAGAAAAATAGTTTTTCTGAGGTAATAATAGAGACAAATGATGATGATCTTTTTTTACTATTTTTTTTATACCAGACCACTGCTATTGAGTTTACATGGTTCATGTTTAAGTCAGGTTTGTGTTTGGTTCAGCTGAAAACCTTCAGTCTGGTGAATTTGAGACAGGTTCTGGTTCTGAGCTACAGCACTACAAGGCCTGCATTCTCTGGTATTGATTCACCGTGAGCTTGGTAGATGTTGGGTTTTAAGTGGGACTGCACTACTTGTAGCTACTTGCGCCCTCTATATAGCAAACAATGCCTAAAAGCGGTACCCGTTGGTCCCCCATGATCCTCCTTTTCTTTTGTTAATCGAGAGCTGATTTGATTAGATAACCACCTGTCAGTGACCACGCAGGGAGCTCTAATCCCTCCTGGCCAAATAGTGCTTAACTAAAGTTAGACTGGTGCTCAGATGTTTGCTTTGTAGACATTTGCTCCTGGCTTTAATTTGTCAAAGATAAAGGATTAGGGTTAGTGTTTCAACTGGGTTTTAAGGTAGGTTTAAGGTAACTATCATGGTCACATGAAGCTGTTTAGTTCAGATTTAAAGTTAAGAATTTGTTTAGTGCAGGATATCGTCCAATGAGCAATTGTTGGAGGAGCATGTGCCGCACAACTAGTAGACCTCAGACGAAGTCGCCTATAGTTTAAGTAGCAGACATGCACTGGTGAACTTTGTTCTATATCCCTTAAGACACTAATGTGTTGTCAAACATCGTCATTCACTCCCTGCGAGTACAAACAGTTTGCAGTGTCATGATGTTGACCTTATTGTTTTGGCTATGCTAAAATCCCTGTGATATAATCATTGTGATCATATTATGTTTTCACCTGAACACTTCCTGCTCCATTTATTTATAACTTTTAAAATATAATTCCTTCATCCTTTAGATTGTTTGCACACATCTCGCTGGAACCCGTTATTACTTTATGCACTTTTTCCCTCCTCCCCGATGTTCACCCCCACCCCCATCCCTCTCTCATCTGCAGAAATCGTCCTCCAGTCGCAACTCAAGCCACATGGTCGATGCCCGGCGACAGCGTGTAGCTACATCAATGGCTGGCTCTACCTCACAGCAAGGAAGTGTAGGTGGAACTAGGGTCGGTTTAAACCTTGGGGATGCAATCATTGAATAATTATTCTTCTATCCTGCTTCTCAAGATTCTAGGCCTCTGATGGGTCTAAAATTGCAGGCATGAAATTATTTATGGACTATTGACTGGACAGTAAAGCAGAAAATATTGCCCGGTCACAAGCCTGCTTTGCTAGGATGCAATAAATGTGCATGAAGTTAATTTTGGATATGCACAGTAAGACATTTGTGCAATACATAAAGTAAGTAAATATCCCTACATATAAATACATCTATGTCCATCTAAATATGATTATTAAGAGCCCGAGAGATGGGTTATTACAAACCAATATTTTACTGCTTATTTTTCAGGTCATAGTTAATTTATACCCCCTAAATAATCTTTAGACTACTAGATTATTTCACACAATTGTTTTAACCCTTCTTCCTCAAATCCGTCAATATTTGTATACTATCTCCTGAACGGCAAACAGATTCTTGATGTATTTGCTTTCAAAAAGATTTCGACTTGGGAAACATCCTTAAAATGAGCTCTTTCTGAAGCAATGCATGTTGCTCATTTCACTTAGAGTAGAAAAAGCTAACAAATTAAAAAAAATTTAAAGGTGATTTCTGCTTTAATTGAAAACACTGAATGCGTCTATTAAGATTTTATTTGCCAACAGGTTCATGTAAGATGTTTCGTTTTTATATGCGACCATTTCGATACATTGAGGTACATAATTTGATGAAAAATTCTTCAAAACTTATTTTAATTTGCTCATTGCTCTATTTCACGCTATTCTTTGCACTGCCACCACAAACATGGTGTTTTTTGCCAATGTGTGAAAATCAATGCATATTTCATATTGGATAGTGGAAATGTGAGAAGTGTTAGGTTTACACTTTCAATCTCTCTCTCTCTCTCTCTCTCTCTCTCCCTTTCTCTCTCTCTCTCTCTCTCTCTCTATCTCCCTTTCTCTATCTCCCTTTCTCTCTCTCCGTTTCTCACTCTCTCCCCCTCTTCCTCCCTCTCTCCCCTCTTCCTCCCTGCCTCCCCTCTACCTCCATGTCTCCATCACTCTCTCTCTCTCTGGTCCTCTATTCCTCCTTTCTTGAAACCCTACCTTGTATCTCTCACAGACCGGAGGATCCTCGAGCCACGCCCAAGGAGCGAAGCGGTTGAGAGTAGCAACCACCAATTCCTCCAGCCATGGGGGAGCTCAGGCAGGGATAATGCCTCAGGAATACCAGCAGCAACAGGTGTGCATTGATAGTAGTATAGTTTGTGTCTAGTTATTTTGGGTTGTAGAATGATAGGGGGAATAGTAGTGCCATGTTCTTAAAGTGTACGTTCTCTCCCTTTCTTTCCCACCCCTCCACCATTTAGTTAGGGAAAGGGGTGTGCCCTTATCAACTATAAACGGTGTTTCTTCAAAAGTAGAACTATGACAAAAATGAATATTCAAAAGGATTATATCGAGGGTTCAGTGACACAAAGACGTAACTCCATATTTTGCCAAAATGAGTATTTGATATCAAAATGTTCTGAAAAATGTCGGCTTTTCAGGAAACACAAAGACTTACTCCACCCAACACCTCATTGAAGTCAATGGTTAGTGAAACATAGACTTAACTCCTGAAGGCCCAAGTGCTCAGTGACAAATAAACCACTTTTTCTCAAAATGGCCAAAATGGAGTTACGTGTTTGTGTCACTGACCCCTCGATATGATTACTTTAATATGTTTAACAGGAGATTTTCAAATTCAAATGTTCTATCTTTGCAGAGAATGTCTGGCTACCAGGGGGCTAACACAACGCAGGGTCAATCTCAAAACAACAAGCCTCAACAGGGCATGATGTACTCCTCTTCTGGATCGCATCACTCCAACAAGATGCAACATGGTCAACACCACCATCACCAGCAGCAACAGCAACAGCAGCAGCAACAACAACACCATCAGCAACATCATCAACAACAACAGCAACATCAACAACAGCAGCAACAACAACAACAGCAGCACCATCAGGGTCACAACCAAAACCAACCAAGACACTATTGAAGTGACATTTTTCCTCGAACGGCGTTGTTGGTTTCCACAAGGTCACCACTCACTTGGGCCTTTCCTGGAACAGGAGTATCAACATTGCAACTTGTTGAATAAAATATGATTTTGGTATAAAACACATATTACTGGGACCACAGCACACATCTTGGCAGGTCAATCACTGAAGATAATTTGCGCAAGTTTTCCTTAATCTGTTGCATGCATTCTCTGTTGTTTCCACTCTTCTGGAGTACGTCACTTTATGATATTATTTCTACCATTGGAACATGACCAACAAGAAGAGAGGATGGAAGATGTGAATTTGAATGTTTACCTGCCACCGTATGGTAATTATTCCTGTATGTAGCATTTATATAGCGCATTACATCATACATTTGAATGTGCTTCATGATATTTCCTCTATTATTGGAACATGCTGAACAAGAAGATACAGTAGCGCTGGCTATTTTCCGGATCAGAATTTCCCCCAAAGATATTTCATCCTCAAAACAGAGACTCTCAGGCTCAATAGCAGCGCTATGTCAGCTTCATGTTTAATTCATCACCATTACAGGGCTTTTAAACTGTACAGGAAAATGAATGAGGAAAAAGACCTTAGTCATGTCAGGAACTACCCTTTTTTAGTATTTAATTAAATGAATAGTGAGTAATATGATTTTTGCTTTATTAGAATTGAAGTTTTGTGTGGACTTTACAACATTTGGCACACTAATATAATGTGTAAATTACAGTTCTCTGAAAATGTAATACTCCAATCTGAAGAGTCTATTGGACATGTTCTAGAGTCTCTATAGAATTGATGTTTCCCTCTTTGATTTGACAGGGGATTATGGGTTATGTTGGAATTAGATATTATGTTTTTATCATGTGAACACTGTATGCAGTTGGCTGTGTTACATCGTTTGTACAAGGTGAACACTGTTTCCTGGCATTTTTCAAGAAAGTAAACAAAGAAATTATGTGATCCCTAAATTAATGAGTACATATGATAATTGTTTCCATAATGCTGGAGTAAACTACAGGGACAAGATGAACATAATGAGTTTCACATTTCTGTCCACCAATCAGAGAACTTTTATACCCACAATTTTTTTGCTCCCCCCATGCCACAGTGTAATGATCTGTACATACATGTATTATGTTGAATTTTGTGTACTTAATGAGCAAAATGCAGTACAATGGGCCACAAACTAATACCTGACAATCATTTTCATATGAAGACATGGTTCTTCAATCGGAAAACAGTCACAAAATGTTGCTTAACAGATGTAGAGAGAGAATTAGTGTGTGTTTGAAATAACATTTATCCTCCAATTGACGTAAAACCTATAGCATACTTCTGTTTGGTTTATGAAATATCTATTTAACAAAGGCAGATCCAGTGGGGTCGAAATGGACGCCCCCCCCCCCCCCCCAATTGAGAAACTTGGAAGGGCTGGCAGTATCCCTGAGAGACACAACATTTAGGTCAATTCATGTCATTCTCTATTATAATAAGAGAGCCTGATCCAGGTTCATTATTCATGTGTAATGTTATTCAATCCCTGAAAAATGTAGTATGCTGGCATACAGTGTGAAAATGTGAGGAGTAGGAACGATATTTATTGCGGTAATTGCACCTATGTTGAGCTCAAGAGGAAAGTCTGGAGTGGTTTCTTAATATGTACAGTAGAACCTTGTAATATCAAACGCCTCTGGACCAAGAAAATCACCTCTTTATGTTGAAGCCTGTATTATATCAAGGCTACAAAACAATTGGAAAAAGACCTGGGCTGGCATATTTACCTTGTTGTGATGAGAGTTTGTTATAAAGGTTCTTTATAGCAAGAACTACTAGTAACTGTCCTCCTGTTGTAAGTAACCATGCCATACATGAATGGTAGGATCCTTCTATCGTGTAAATTGATATATTTAATGGCTGTAAGCTTTTCATTTTCCCATGTGTATTTTAGATGAATTATGACAATAAATCATACATGCAAGTCATTTGATAACAAGAGTAGTGTGTGAAATATTTCCCATTATATTGCTCTGTATTTGGCAATGTGACATACCATTGCATGGTCATCAATAAACTTGATTCATGAGAGAGAGAGAGAAAGAGAGAGAGAGAGAGAGAGAGGGAGAGAGAGAGAGAGAGAGAGAGAGAGAGAGAGAGAGAGAGAGAGAGAGAGAGAGAGAGAGAGAGAGAGAGAGAGAGAGAGAGAGAGAGGAAGGGTTGAGGGTGGCAGTGATAGCAAGCAGGAACAATATCTTTTTTAAAAAAAGAAATTAATTGAATTTATTCAACACTTTCATAAAGATGAAATTTGAATTCAAACCACATGTCCATAATTTATGCTAAAAAAGAAATAATACAAAAAAAGTTTGTTTGTGATTGAACTTGTAGTTGGGTTTGTTAACAAAATTCTTAAAAGCTATTTTTTTTTTTACACAAGTCGTATGATCTTTTCTATCAAAAACACTAAAATTATAAACGTAAAAAAACTAAAATGTAAATTATATTTGCATAACCCAACCCCCCCCCTTTCCTAGTCAAAATATTACATATTTTTTTCTTCATAGATAGTACCCGGTAATCAAAGAAACCCAACAAAAGAAGTTGTAGATCTAGGTGGGTTTTTTTTTTTTTTTTTTGAGGGGGGGGGGGGGGGGGGATATGGACTGTATAGAAAATTGCACAATCGTGGGAAATTCCAAGACACCGTATAGTGGATCCATGGATGGAGGTAAGTACTAAGATGAAATAGCTACGAGGAACTTGTTTATAATAATTCAATGTAATAATTTCTGTGAAGTAAGATATACTATTTTAGTACCATGTGTGCTTGAATAGTTTTAGTAATTTAATCTGCACGGACCTATTCACGTTTTACAAGAGGAAGGTATTACTTTTATGGCCTCGCGCGTCGCGCTCTTCGGTAAATTTGATTATGAGTTGACGCACGGAACGGAAACTGAAATGTATCTTCGCCAGGCCTAAAGGCCTGGGGATCTATCTTGAGAGTGTACTGGTGGTGAATGCTTCACGGGTCGTGATCGTGTGCATTGTGAGCTGCAGCTGCCAGCATTGCAGCACGGCTACGGCGCGCCTCAAAATTGCCCGTGCATGTTTGTTGTGGCTTACCCCTAATCTATATAGGCCTATATATATGTTTCCTGAGTATTTGATTTCTCTGAACACTGAATAAGAAGTCAAACAAATTAAAACTAAAAGCACTGCCAATACTCAAAATAGCATGACCTAATTACCAAACCCAAGACAATCATGACAATGCAATGCCAATGACATGTCAATGTTGCTGAACACCATTTTTTTTGTGGGGGGGGGGGGGGGGGGGGGGGGCTTTGGGCCAAAGGGTGAGATATGGGTTAAAATGTAGACTATGCATTTGCAAAGATAAAAATCATCTAATCAAATTTATTCAAATTTTATTTTTCCAGGGGCTTTCTCACCCTCACTCCTCAGTCCTACTTCTAAGTTGGGTCTATTTATTGGACTTTGTCTTTGATTTGAATTGATTTGGAAGTTGGACCGAAATCTAATCTGACAAAAATGATGGTGTCAACTGTCATGCAGTGCATGTGGTGGATCCAGACTAGGTGCAGGTGGGAGGGGCAGGGTGTGGGGCAGGGTGTGGGGCACATGTCCAAAAACGCTTTTTAAAAGAAAGTCATGGGTTTTTATGTGCTGTTTGGGCTATCAATTATCTGACAAAGAAGAAAGAAAAAAAACAAGGGTTAAGGGAAAGAAACAATAAGGTCATCAGGCATCAGCCCATTTTCTTCCTTCTCTTCTTGGTTGAGGAGTTGGGGGGGGGGGGTGCCCCATTCGTCTCTACCTCTGAAACTTTATCTGATCTTTGATTCCAATTTCCCACTCCGTGTCACTGTGTGTATATAAAAACAACGTATTGTCGGCCTTGGATTTCCTCAACATTCATAATGAAAAAAATATACGCATGTGGAGTCTAGATCTTATTTCCCATATTCTGTGCATGACCATTGAAAAGTGTGCATCTTGAAGATTTATTTTAAAATGCATCAAATTTTGCTTCTTTACTGGCAGATACTTGACAGTGCGTTACAATGTAAGTGCATCAGATCAAAGGAGCTTTCTTAGTCAACCATCACTCTGGCAAGGTTTGAAGACATCATGAAGTCTCTACCCAGGCTGACCAAGGCTGTGAGAGTGTTCGCTTCTGTGACTGCAGGTGATGAAGTCCCAGATGGAGGAGAGATCAGCCTTGCTCAGAAACGGATTTATCAGTCACAAAGGAAAGCAAAACAAGGTGCTTATAATTTGTAACTTGTTATATAAAAACAGATGGAAGAAATCGTTGGGCTAATGTAGAAAAAACGGTGTGTCTCCTGGAATTTTGATAGATAGTCTTAAGCCCGTCTGCACTAGTTTGGCATGGAGGGATTAGACCTCCCTGCAAGGTCACTGGCAGGTGGTTATCTTATCAAATCAGCTCTCGATTAACATAACAAATAGTGCATCATGGGGGACCAACAGGTACCGCCTTAATAGGCATTGTTGGTTGTTTAGAGGGCGCAAGTATGCAGTTGGGATTTAAGCCTTTATTTCAAAGGCCACTCTTTTGTCAGACTGGATGTGGGAAAAAAAAAGTTTTATGCATATTTGGATTCTAACTAGTTGACAGAAGCTGACCTTACTTGACTTATTTTATCATTTTACGTACGAGGCTCTTTCTAGACTTTCATGGTAAAGAAGCCCATTCTTTGTTTTCATTCTTCTGAATAACTGAGTCCGTCTCATAGATAGGCATGGGTATAGCTTGATGACCGCCAACATGTCCAGCTGGGCTGTTGCCATTATTCTAACTTCGACAAATATTGTTTCGCTACATGGACATCAAATTTAAAAAACACAAATTGTTTTGTAGGAATAAGGCAACATTTTATTAGGAATTTGATATAACAACCCTGTCCCACATTAAAAGAGTTGCAAAATTTATAAAGGCACTTCATATTTAAAGAGAAGGTTGAGTTCTGGGAAGAGGTGAAAAATAATTTGTGAGCGTTATGAAAAAAGTGATGTTATTTCAGATCTACTCCTCGAACATGGCATACAGGTACATGATACAACAACGATACAACAACGATACAAGAATATATAATTTAAAATTGGTTTCTAGCTCTTTGCAAAATCCTATTGTAGCATCACAACTTTGACGTATTGTTGGTAAATTGACACGGTTTGTTTTAAAAAAGGAATATGTGTCATTTTACATTTTTGTTAAATAGATTTACTCCAATACTTTGACATGTGATGGAATAATAATTCACAGAAGATCATATTATTATAGCCCATTATTAAATCTATTTTGGTGATTATACACAGGTCTGACTTGGAGAGAGCTTGGTGAAGCTATCTTGCATCATACATCAGCTAACAAAAGTGAGGTCACCGGAACATCGCGAAACGTTATTCAGCTTGCAAGGAGTGTTGGTAAATATCAAGTGATTTTGTGGCCCGAAATATTTAAAAGAATAAAAGACAATACTGTAGAACATACATGTAACATGCAAACAGTTGAGAAGGTCAATTTATGTATACATGTATGTTTATTACACAGTCTCTTCTTGTTTTCATGATAACTCAAGAACTGCATGTTCACATGGACTAGAATGAAATGTTGTATTACCGGTACTTAGGAAACTGCATTACAATGTACTAGATTTCACTGCAAGTCAAAGGCCAAAGTTTATTGAAATTACAGTATAATTAAACAAAATGAACATTTATTCTAATGTTTATCTTATTTTTAATTATAATTTCGTATAAATTGTATGGTTTTAGATCGATGCAAAAACGACTTGTGGCAAAATTATTAATGGGCTGAAGGATAATGGTGATTTAGTATCATTCTTCTAATATCTTTTTATTCTGCATCATACATCTTTTTCCAGCTGGAGCAGATGCGAGTCCTGAGGAAGTATCGGCAACAGCAGTATGCTTCTGTGAGATCCTATACGAGTCTGAGTCACTGGGACAGTATGAAATACAGGCAGTGCGCTCCAAACTCGGCACATGCCAACAAGATCTCCTGGTGAAGATCCAGCATGAGATCCAGGTCCTCGTTTCCCACGTCCCTGGAGAGGTCCTGAGGGCGCTGTTCAATCCTAGCACATCTGAGGAGGAGGAAAATGCCAAGGAATTTGGTCATGGCTATGGGTTCTCGTTCGACGAGAGAGCCATAGACACAGATCACTTCTTGAGTGCTGACCCGGAGCCTCGCCCTCCGTCTCCGGCGCTCAACGTCCAGTTCAGCTTGAACAATGCAGCTGTGTCTCTTAAGGCGAGCGAACCTAGTCCCAAGGATGGGGAAGGGACCAAAGGATTACAGCCTAATGCCCAGATGGAGTGGCTGGAGAAGGAGGTGAAGAAGTCGGTAGGAAGTGAAGGACACAGTGCAATCGGTCTGACAGTGGATGGCTTGTGCAGCAAGCTTCTGGTGGAATTGACCTCTGGCAAGACGAATGATGAACTCCAGACGGATGTGAGTGTACATTTACGACGTTTTTACAGATATTCAAGAAGAAAGTGGACTCACGAGCCTTTGTGCCCTGATGCATTGACCAGATTTAACCTCTTGAATACTACAATAGTTTGTGGCGTAATATACATGTACATTTTCATATACATGTATGACCCCAGCCCGTGTCTATCTCAGGCTCGGTAACCAATTTCACAATTGAAAAGTATTGACAAAAAAATTATGTTGATATTGAAATGTAAGGCAGAAGAAAGGCTATTTTTTAAAACCACATCTTGATAGGCCAATATTTCATACAGGAGTTTAGTTGACTAAAGTAAAACAAACCTATGTATCATGTAATCAAACGATTCTAGATTTACACTGAAATTATTTCTCCTTCTTCTTGCAGTTGTTTGACTTGTTAGGGTTTGACTGTTTTGAGCTGATACAGCAGCTCCTTGCCAGGAGAACTGACCTTGTAGCAGCAGCCACACAGGCCAGCATGGCCAGGATAGCTGCAGGTACAGTAATATAGAAATATATGTATTGTTATATAATGGTAACAGGCCTTAAATTAATCGACGGCCATCGACGGCCAGGCCGTCGATGCCCCTATGACTGGCCGCGGTGCCCTCCCAAAAAAAGATAAATTCACGGCCAAAAAGGCCGTGCCCTTTTTTTCAAACTGGCCGACGTGCCTTTTTTTCCAACTGGACGTGCCTTTTTTTTTTAAATTTGCGCACATAAAACCACCAATTGCGCCCATAATCATCTAAAACTAGATGGCAAGGCGCAAGTGTTTTCCGTGAAAATGCGCCCATAAATTATTAGAACAGTAAAAATACATGAATCACGAACAGTTTGCCGCCCACGAGCTCTCTTCTAGCTTCGTATTTAGTGCTTTAATAAGGCGCAAGTGCCGTGAAAATGCGCCCTTTGTTATTATATAGGCAATGCGCTACCGCACGTACGTTCATGCGATTGCATGATATATATGGTGCATGCTGTTGACGCACGCACGTACGTACGTACAAATCGAAGGCCAGGATCAAGAAAACAAATCGTCAAATGGAGAAATAAACAAGCATTCAAATAGTCGTTAGAGATCTGTCGAGGTTTGTTTGTAAGTCTAGTTTATTATTTTATCTCAAATAGAATTTAGAATTATCTTATTAATAAGTTAAGAACACCTACGATGTTCTCGATCGTAGTTACTCTCATTTTGCCACCAGCCGACCTCGCTTCAAAAAGCTACCCCGCCAGCTTCCCAAGACGAACGTTTCGAGTCCCGGTAAAATTACGCGCTGCGAATCTCCGAGGGTGCATCGGTTTCGCTGGCAAACTTCCAGCCAGACAGCTTCCCACCAAAAGTGGCGAGAGTGTGTGTGCGAGGAACGATTTTGGTTTCGTGAATGCAAGTTACGCAACTGAGCTGAGCGTGTCACTTTCAGCTGTCGAATGTCTATAAGGACATTTTTACGTCTTATTTCATTAGTTAGGCCTATCTAGACCTTTCTATACAACAGTTAAAAATTTTGATTTGGGATACCCGGCCCGGTAAACTTGCCAAGTCCTTCTGACTTGCGATGTTTGTGAAATTGACAATTTATTTATTCATTTGCTCATCAATATTTTTAGTTACTTTAAAATACTGTTTAATGTGCAAGTTTGATGTTCTTAATCAATCTTTCCTGTTCATATTGTTAAGATTAAAAAGTTATAAAATTGATCGTTTGATCTAGAATCTATTCACATTATGAAATTAACATTTGTAGACTCTCTTTGAACTTATGATTAGATAAGGGGCCTATCTGTTTTTGGAAATTTGCCCCTTGCTCTGGTAAATTCCCGTGGCAAAGGGCAACTTAAAAAAAAAATTGCCCCTTGCTCCTGGCTGCTAAATCTAAGGCTTGCGGGCCGCCGCCTTGTTTGTATGTACCGTAGACCTCTATACATTCTGTGAAGAAGCTGGTGCTAAAAGTCATGGGAAATTGATACCGCACAAGTTTCATAAAATACACATGACATCTAACAAAAATAGAATCAATTTTTTTGGCCTCATACTCGATGCCCTTTTTGTAAAATATTTTGGCCTCGATGCCCTTTTTGTAAAAATATTTTGGCCTTGGTGCCCTTAAAAATATGAGGTACTCAAGGCCAAACTGGCCTTGCCCTAAAAATGACGAAATTTAAGGCCTGTGGTAATAATTTCAAAAATTATAATAGTATTTCGTTCTTGTACAGTGCACATAACTCCCTTATGTGCTTCTAAAGAGCTCATGGATATTGTTACTCTAGCTGTAGCTCCAGCAACCCTTACCAGTGCAGGGTTCATTTCAAGAAATAATCCTAGCCACTTGAATACATCACCTGGGCCCTGTCTTACAAGAGTTGAGATTGATCCGAATCAATCTCAAGTCCTCCAATCAATCGCAAGTTTGCAGTTTCCTATCTTTTATGTACAAAGTTGCACTTGAAATCAATCGCAAATAAGTTGTGATTGATATCAACTCTTTGTAAGACGGGGCCCCTGGTGCATGGAAAAATGTAGATTAATGTCTGACCAAAGGACGCTGGTACTGCAGCAGGGATCCAAACCCTGTACCTTGTCGTTTACAGACTGGAGACTTCTCCACTAGACCACAACACCTCTATTTAGGTGAAAGATGCCGTTTTATTGAATTAGACTGGAAGGTTGAAAAACATTTGATACTTGCTGTTATTGATATAACTCAGGAAAAAGCAAATATTGACCTGATATTGTTATTATTTATTTTGCACTTCCACAAATCAATTACAATTTGAACAAAGATTAAAAACGAAAGAGAAGATTTTAGGTTCAAGTCTGTTGGATTTATCTAGGACAGCTTCAAGGAATATGGGCTTATAGGGTTATAGCTAAGGTAAATATCAAAATACTATAATGTATATTTATGTCATCATTGATATTGTAAAATTTGTCCGATATTGTTACAAATAAATATTAATTTTTTTATAAATTGGATTTGAGCCGAACTTGTTTTAGTACGCAAGTGTTTGGTGCTTATAGCTTGCGTTCGCGATGTTGCAGAGGTCAGGATTTGGGATTTAAATGGCGTCAGTGAAGTCCTGCCCACCACAAAAGAGACTCTAGCTATATTTAATACACTGTGGGCTTACGTTTGTCATTTTTGTTGTGTTTGAACAGATAGTCGTAGAGAGAGGCTGGGCAATCAGAAGCCTTCCTATGCCACTCAAGTCACAATCCAGTCGGAGAGGGAGAAAGAGCTGGAAAAAGCTCTGAGAAAAGAAGAGAAGAAAATGCTCAAGAAAGAAGCCAAATCTTCAGGAGGGGGAGAAGAAGGAGGGGGAGGCGAAGAAGCGTTTGATCCTCAATACCTGAAGGCACAGAGGTATGACTGATTTGGCAACAGAATTGTTTTATGTATCTGTCTGACTGTCTCTACAATCCACTCAAATTCTAGTGCAAAGAAGGACTTTTATTAAAAAGTGTTGTTATGAACAGGGGATGTCCTATACCTCTGAAGACTGGAACAATTGTTGACACAGTGAGGGAATTACATTGTTTATGAATTGCTAAATCTGTTGAGAAGAAGTTTGTACAACGAGTAGTGACAGTTCATTAAAGAATTAATGAAAATTATTTAACAATTATTTCACAAAAACAAATCCTACACACCATTATTCATATTTCACATTTTCAGTTATGAAGATCTTTGTAGTCATAACGTCAACATGTATTATACAAATCCTCATGATTATTTTGAGGATAATTATTGAAGTGTTCAAACCTTGTATGTGGCCCTAATGTTTAATTTAATATCTTTTTATTTCTCCAATTATCAGAGAGAAGGCGTTGAAGAATGCCAAACGCACCCCTCTCTTCACCTCCACGCTGGGGCTAGAACGATCCAGCGGGGCACCCAAGGAGTTCTATCCTAACGTCTATGACTCTCTAGCTACAGCACAGTTGTCCTCATCGTTCATAGCAGGTGCCAAGGTAAAAATCAGTTAATAATAATAATTATAACAGCTAGTTCTTATATAGCGCTTTTCAGGACCGGAGGCCCTCTCAAAGCGCTTTACAGATATAGATATTATTACCCTGGTCATCGGATTCAGGCTTACCCGCACACAATGTATGCACATTCTCCACTCCCTGGGGAGCATTCCAGCCAGGCGTCATTTTGTTACATGCGCACACTTGCTAATCTAAACACATTAGCTTTCGCATCCTATCAGGTACCCATTTAACACCTGGGTGGAGAGTGGCAAATGTAGATCAATGTCTTGCCAAAGGACATTAGTGCTGCAGGGGGACTCGAACCGCGGACCTTGTGATCCACAGTACGGTGACATATCCACAGTACGGTGACATATCCACTCATCCCCAACACCTCTACAACAGTTCTAGGACACATGGCTCTGGTGCCCGTCACTTTAATGTTCACCAAATTTATAACCTCAACCCCAAACCCAGCACTGCACCTTACCCTAATCCTTACCATTAATCTAACCTAAAACCCATTCCCAACCATCATATTTAACCCTGAAGTGTATATCTTTGATGAAATATTGTTACCGGAGTTAACAAATTAGTTCATGTAACTTCCTACAGTCTCATCCATAACTTTGCATTGAAATAATTAATATGCAATATATTTTGCATTGAGAAGACTGTTATGCTCATCAGATAAAGTGATGGTCTTGGAAACGGGGTGATCCAGAGTTAAGGGATCACTTTTGCACCCATACCTCTAGATATTATCTAGTCCCCTAGACAAGACTTAGCACTGTAGACCTCATGAAGCTATACTGCTTTGTGGTCACCACCCAAAAACAAAACTTATTATGGTGTGTACATTCAGGGTAGATGGTTTCAGAATCTTAAAAAGTAAAGCAATATCTTTAGCTCAATTCTAACAAGTCTCTTGCCGTGGATACAGTGAGGGAGGTATAGTCAAACATGGTTTAGTGACCACCTGTATAGAAAGACCACCTGTCTACAAAGACCACATTTTTTGTTTCCCTTGAAAATGTTTCTCATTGAAACATGTACTAAAGGAACCTGTACATGAAGACCACCTGTCTATAAAGACCACTTTTCTTGTCTACCTTGGGTGGTCTTTATAGACAGGTTTCACTGTGTTACAAATTCACAATTACTACCAAATCCACATTGATTCAGATCTGATGCATGTACTGTTACACTTATGCTTGGACTGATTGGAGAACATTTAATAACAATCTTTTATTTTCTTGACAGATGATGTTACCGATTGGCGCTCAGAAGTCAGCCACCAAGCTCTACGAAGAGGTTATCATACCCCCAGCAGACCAAGCCCCTGTCAGTGTGGGGAAGAATCTCATCCCAATATCACAGCTTGATGAGGTAAGATGAAGCATCACTTTGTCTGTAATTACCATAGTGTGTCTTGGACCAGATCTTGGACCAGAACTTGGACCATATCCTGGACCAGAACTTGGACCAGATTTTGGACCAGATTTTGGACCAGATATTAGAACAAATCTTTAAACAAAATTGAAACAAATCTTGGAAAAAATCCTGGTAAAAATCTTGAAACATATCTTCAAATGGATAGACATGTTGAAATATTGTACATTACAAAATAAATAATCATGGAACAAATCTTTGCTGGCTTGTGTATATGGCATCCTCCAAAATTTGCCTACATGAAATACACTCAGAAAAATAAATGAAGAGATGTGAAAATTCTCTTTTATTTCATTTAATGGTTTCCATTTTGCCTGAAACCTGTGGTCATGTGCTCTCTTGAGGTGTTTGAGGTGCACCAATGATCAATTAAAAACTGCAGTTTGTAGTAAACAATTTATATTAAAAAAATAAAAAATCAGTAAGTTTAGTAATCCTTAGCACAATATTACAATATGTTTATCTTCTAAATGACCTAGAACACCAGTGTTAACATTCTTGATGGAAGGCTTCCCTCTCTTACTTTGATTTGTATTCCTTGCTTTGTTTGGTTCATCTCAGATTGGGCGCATCGCATTCAAGGGAATGAAGAGCCTAAACCGAATCCAGTCAGTGGTCTTTGAGACAGCGTACAACACCAATGAGAACCTTCTGATCTGTGCCCCTACCGGTGCAGGTAAGACCAACATCGCCATGCTGACCATCCTGCAGGAGGTCAAGAAACATATTCAACAAGGGGTCATCAAGAAGGATGAATTCAAGGTAAAAATATATATTTTGTACTTAACCTGCACTAATGCTCAAACATAAGGGCCAAAATTCATAAAGGAGGTTTAAATTTAACCCATGGTTTAAACCCTCATTTACATATTCCCATGGTCTAAAATTAGTGCAAAATAAGCGTGAAATGTCCAATATTAGACGGGCTCAAGGCAAGGTATGCTTATTTTGCGCTAGTATTTAAACCATGGGTTATGTAAATGCGGGTTTAAACCATGGGTTTGAAATAAGCTAAACCTCCTTTGTGAATTCGGGCCAATACATGTATGTCTGACATATAATACAAATGAAAAGTGATTGTTTTGTTTATCTTTATAGTGTCTTTCAGTAAGCATTATTATTTTTACATTTCTTTCTTGTACTCTCTCTGCTCTTTTTTTCTCCCCTCCCTCCCTCCCTCCCTCTCTCTTCCCCCTCTCTTCCCCCTCTCTTCCCCCCTCTTTCCATTTCTCTTTCACATAGTTTCTCTGTTTGTTCTCCATTTTCATCCAATTATTTATGTGAACTCCTTTCATGTATTTCCAGTTGCATAACCTGTTTTTCCTATCCTTTGCTAATTGTTATAATTGTATAATTTTTTACATTTTGAAAGGGCATGCAGTGTACGTTCAACCATAATCCATAAAATAATACATGACCTTTGTGTTGTACTTAGTGTTGAATCTTTTGCTTTGTTTATTGTGGTTATCTACCAGTATCTGAATAATTCATGTTAAATTCTTGTTTCTATACTTTTTAAGATTGTATACGTGGCTCCCATGAAGGCTCTAGCAGCCGAGATGGTGAGGAACTTTGGCACCCGTCTAGCCCCTCTTGGTCTGTCTGTGAAGGAGCTCACTGGAGACATGCAACTTACCAAAAATGAAATCATGAAAACACAGGTAACATTACAAGTAGCAATAAAGAGTTAGAGTGTTCATTGTTAGCTTCCAACTTAGTTAAAAACATACCTACATGTATGCATTGTGTCACAACCCTAGTCACCTACATGACTTGTACAGTACATGTATTCCTGGAATATTAGGAAGCAATCCAAATTATAAAAAAGTCATTCTGAACATGATATTTACATGTTTGAACTGATACATTTTACATTTTTGATTTTCATCTTGATTAACGATGTACATGTGTGTAGTACAATAGTTCAGAATTTTTTTACCCCTTCTGTAGCACTTAGAGGGTGACAATTTATACTAAATCTAAATGAACTTCAACAAGTCAAATTTAGGATCTTAAATCTTTGTCTAAATGTTAGAATTTGCTTTATATATCTGATATAATAATATTTAATTTTTATATAGCGCTTAATACCAATGTCTCTAAGCGCTTTACAAATATACTATTACCCCGGTCATTGGATTCAGTGCTTGCCCGCACACAATATATGCACAATCTCCACTCCCTGGGGAGCATTCCAGCCAGGTGTTACATGACGCCTTTATTGATATCTTTATTAGCTTCTACTCCAAATCAAATTGCTAATTTTCATCCTTACATAATTATTATTCTTAGACTGAATTAATAAACCACAGATCAGAAAGAATGACAATGATTTGAAAGTTTCTGTTTTCTCTAGATGTTGGTGACCACTCCAGAGAAATGGGATGTGGTCACACGTAAGAGCACTGGTGACGTCGCCCTCACACAGCTGGTCAAACTCCTCATCATCGACGAGGTCCATCTCCTTCATGATGACCGTGGAGCTGTCATCGAAAGCCTGGTCGCCCGCACCTTGAGACAGGTAAAGTGCCCCCACCAAGAAACCGGTCCCTTTTGTCTGCTGCATTTCAGTTGTTTAATCAATACTGTATGTAAGCAGGGATGCCGGTTATCATGCTTTTGCACCACTTCAGGCCCTGTCACATATCTGTTTAAAGGGATCCGGTAACTTTGTCTTAGATCTTTTAGAAATAATCCTTGATTTAGCTCATGCTGCAATGATAATTATAAACCTTTAGGTCAGTCAGGAACTCCATGACTTTTACAAGCCGATCGCCTGTTTGATTATCAAGATATTAACAATTGGAATTACAAATTTTGAAAACCGTTCACCGAACGGTTTTCATAACACTACAGTCTATTGGGGAAAACGAGTATGGTAAAACTGGTCACTCAAAGTTTTTATTTTTTTGAGGCACTTCTTGATCATTTTGTAACACAATTTTTTTAGGGCTTCAATATTACACCATACCACAGACACTGGTAACATGTAGGACCGTGTATTTCAGATTTAACATTGTTAAACGATCCCTTTAAAGGTTTTTCAGGCTTCATAGTCTTTGTATGGGTCTCCATATATTTTGGACTTCTTCAAGCGATTTGGTTAAAGTAACTGGTATCCCTGATGTAGGCATTCAATGGCAATCCAGTATGTCAAATATAGATGGATGGAGTTTTATCTGAAAAACAAAGGAAACATGTTGAAGTAAAAATATGAGCATTATTGGACCAATAATAAGAAATTTATGAATCTTTGATAGTCAAGGCCACTTGATGTGTGTGAATCTAGAATTATTCACTTGATTCAATATGATGAGATATCCAAAAAAATGAGACAAAGACTCAATTTAATTTCAAATCTTGACTGTTTCCTTTAAAGCCTACATACCTGCACTAGTCTGGCCAGGAGGGATTAGACCTCCTTGCATGGTCACTGACAGGTGTTTATCTCATCAATTGAGCTCTCAATTAACATAAGAAAAAGGGGATCATGGGGGATCTACGGGTACTGCTTAGGCATTGTTAGCTGTATAGAGGGCGCTAGTAGCTATAAGTAGTGCAGTCCTGCTTTAATAAAGATGTTCTCCTTTCACAATCTAAACAGGTTGAGTCCTCCCAGAGCATGATACGCATCATAGGTCTCTCCGCCACTCTCCCCAACTACGTGGACGTGGCGCGCTTCCTCAACGTCAACCCCTACATCGGACTGTTCTTCTTCGACACCAGGTTCAGGCCGGTTCCCCTCGGCCAGACCTTCATCGGGATCAAGACGCCCAGCATCATGCAGCAGAGGAGAGATATGGACCATGTGTGCTACGAGAAAGTGAGAGAGTTGGTGGACAGAGGCCATCAGGTATGTATCTTAATAATAATAATAATAGGCATTTATATAGCGCCCTTTACCTAGAGATTCTATTCCAAGGCGCTCTAGCATTTCAAGGAATTCATTTCTGCTGTACTTACCCATTTACATCACCTGGGTTGAGAGTGGCAAATGTAGATCAATGTCTTGCCAAAGGATATTAGTGCTTATCTAAAATTTATATATAGATAGCATTAATTTTTTTCTAATTAAGAAACAACCCCTTTCAAAAAAGTAGCACCAAAGCCACATGGGTTCATTCACACACAGAAAATTAGCTCTTGTTTGCGCATCAATTTTATAGATAATGTGGAAACATGGAAATGCCCGTCATCTTAACAAAAAAAATATCTTGTCAAATGAAACTGTCTGTACATACATTAGAAACAGAATTTTATTTACCAATTTGTTCACAACAAATCCAAACTGTTCAACATTTCTCTTACTTTATCTGCCATTGGTGATGGTTTTTGTGCAACCCAGGAATGCCATTGTTCAGACTGCTATGATCGCAACATATACAAATTTTTGAGTTCTGGTCATGCGATTGCATTGTAAAAGAAATGGGGTGGAATTGATCAGAAAAGGTTGATCATCTAGCACACTGTATAAGTATTAGTGTGTACTGCAAGGTTCTGGAATCATCAAAATGGTAAGAAACTTGGCCCAGTCTTGGTAAAGTTACAAGCACTGTACACAGAAAGATGTATATGGGACTACGCGATATCTATCCAGGCTGGATAGATATAATAATTTATCAAATTTATCCCGGCAAAATGTATCATCACATATTAGTCAAAACATGTTCTTTCACATGATTGGTAATAAGAGCTTCCATTTCATTTTTTGTGAGGGGGGCGTTTCTCAAACTGGTCTATACCTTTATTACTACAACATTTCTATCATTTCATCTGTTATAGGTAATGGTGTTTGTGCATGCCAGGAATGCCACCGTCCACACTGCCATGTACCTACGTGAGACAGCCAAGGGTAACGGGGAGATCGGCATGTTCCAACCGCAGCAGACACCAGAATTTGGGTCAGCCCTCAAACAGGTAACGGAGAATCCTTTTCTCCTGCATACTACTAGGTCGCGCGTACTCGCACTGATTTGACAAGCTTTTTCATTCAGTTCTATTCTCCATGATCTTTGGGAGTTCCTACCTTGGTAGACAAGTGTCTTTTTCTAACTGGTTTATGTAAGTCATTGCTGGGCACCCTCTGAAGAGCATTTGTGAAATGATTTCACTCTTGCTCCTCCAGCAGTGCCCACTGAAACGGAGGCGGCGGTCTCTTAGTCTGGCTGAGATCGGTGTAATGTCCCTATACAACTCTATATTTCTCTTGCATACAGAACATAAACGCTGCCTTAGAATATATGTTCAGAATGCAGCCTATCACATTCAATGATAATAATAATAATAATAATACATAAGATTTATAGGGCGCCATAACGGTATTTGAAATCATATTATGTCCATGTCTATATCCCCATCACAAATTGCGTTGTAAATTTGATGGAGGGTCTTTTCCTTCAATGGAAAACACTCCGTCTCTCAGAAAAGGCTTTAAATGGAGGCCCCGTGTAGAGGAGACCCACCACCTTTGCATGCTAAGAACCCACGTATATGAGTAGGGGGAAACCCCGGTGTAGTGGTCCACCTGGACACCCTCAATCGGGAGGAGAGACCCGATGGTTACAGTGATTCAGTTCGCTTTTCACCTCCCAGGCACAGACGACGCCAAATACTTAATAAATAATATTTATTTTTTGTGTGAAACCCCTCTGTCTAGACTTTGAAATCTCGGAACAAGCAGATGCGAGAGCTCTTCCCCGATGGATTCTCCATCCACCATGCTGGGATGCTGAGGCAGGACAGGAACCTGGTAGAGAGGTTCTTTGCTGCTGGCCATCTGAAGGTGTTATGTTGTACGGCTACACTGGCCTGGGGTGTGAATCTACCCGCTCATGCTGTTATCATCAAGGTAGGAAGATGATTTCTTTGCAAAGGAATCCCAAATTTTTTTCTTCAATGTTACCTCTTTAAATTTTAAAGCTAGGTAGAAGTTACGCAAAATATAACGATTATTTAAACAAGAAAGATTTAATGATCACTGTACATTGTCATTGGCCCGAATTCACGAAGGAGGTTTAAATTTAATCCATGGTTTAAACCATTATTTCCATAACTCATGATTTAAATTAAACCATGGGTTAAGTAAATCAGGGTTTAAACCATGGGTTAAATTCTAATCTCGTTTGTCAATTCGGGCCATTAAGTTTGTATTTCAGTAAAAAATACTGATAGTTCAACCAGTGAGGCTTTCAACTAGGTGCAATCATTCAGTATACAAAATGTAATATCTGTAATGTTGTCTGTAAGGTACGGGATTAAATACCTTGGGGTTGCACATTTATACGTTATTCATACCATAGAGACTGACACTAGACCAAATGAAAAGTGACATCATCCCAAAACGAAAATAATCCGTCGGTTTGACATTGGTATGGAGTCAGTTTAATAATAACAATAATATCCCGGTTTTATATAGCGCTTAAGTGCAGGTTAATATCTTGCCAAAGGATATTAGTGCCGTGTCAGGATTCAAACCCTCAGCCTTCACATCTCCAGTCAAGTGCCTTAAACCACTGGACCCTGACACTCCTCCAAATAATAACCAAGTAACAAATACATCTTTCTCCTTTCTACCTTACTATTTTTTTCTCCTCCAGGGCACCCAACTCTACGATGCCAACAAGGGTGCCTTCAAGGACCTGGGAATCCTGGACGTGCTTCAGATCTTTGGACGAGCGGGGCGCCCTCAGTATGATAGCTATGGAGAGGGTTTCATCATCACAAGCCACGAGAAGCTCAATCACTACCTCAGTCTGATCACAAGGCAGAACGCCATCGAGAGTCAGTTCATCAACAGTCTAGCAGATAATCTCAATGCAGAGGTAAACACAATTATTGTAGGTTTTTTAGTATATTAATTTTCTAATGGATGGCTGTCATCAACAAAAAAATTACCAAATGACATCATTATTATGGTTTTACTAAATATCCATCTCTAAACGTTGTGATTTTTAGGTGAGTGTGTGTGTGTCTGTATTGGGTTTTTACAGACGTGAATAAGTCAGATATGATCATTTACAACTGGGGACCGACTTTTAACGTCACCAACCGAAAGACGTGACTCAGTTTCGAACCTGCGTCCTCGGCTGAATCAGTTTGTGATTTCCATTGTTAGCTGGATTACAGGGGCACTCCACAATGCCTAGTTAAAGTTAATTCTTCAGCTTTTATACCATAGTTTTGATGCAGCCAAATCGTCTCCTCTTTGCCTTGTAAATGTTAGGGCAGAAGTGAGGAACGTTCAGACCATTCTTGGGATGTTGAGATATCCCAACGTAAAGATATTTAATACTTTGAGAATATTTCTTGTCTGGACTTTGCCACCTTTTGGCAGAGAGTTGACTTGTGTGCCAATCCACTGCTATGTAAGTAGGTCATACCTTGTGTTTTGTTGATAAGGTAGCATTGATTCTAAATGAATGAAACATGGATGTAGAGTTAGATTTTGAACGCCTATTCCTAATTTCTGCAAATATTTATCAAAAACTCTGTACTACTTTTACATAAATATTGTAATACTGAAGATTGTTTGTAATACCCCTCTCTAGATCGCACTAGGGACAGTGAGCAATGTGGAAGAGGCTGTACGATGGCTGAGCTACACTTACCTGTACGTGAGAATGCACCTGAATCCCATGGCATACGGCCTCATGTACAAAGACACACAGGTAAGAAGGACTAGAGTTGGAGTGTTTGCATTGCCAACAATTCAGAGAGAAAGCGTTTTTGCATATCTTGAATGATGGTGAATGTAACAGTAAAACTGTTTTAAAATATGCAACAGCAATATATGAAGGACATATACTAAACAGGTACATCCATGAAGAAAATAAACAGATTGTTACTTGTACGTATTCTTGACAAACGTAAAGTGAAAGAATAGTATGGTATTATCTTGTGGTGTTGCTATTAGAAGGTACATGTATTCATATTTAATACAATGACACATTCAAAGAACATGTGTAAACAAAACTATATGTTTACATACAAGTATGTGTAACTTTCCAATTCACACTTAATTGTTGATACATCTTCTCCATGTACATTAAATGATACACTGCTGTTGATTTTATATGCAAAGCTATATTTTATGTGTTTTGAAATATAGTAAGGTAAACTTCTGTTCCTTCTTTAATGAATACAGCTCAATACACTAACATCGAGTATTGCATAAACGTGCACAAATGCCATTATGTGATTTTCAACATTTAGAATGACCCAGGCCTGGCTAAGTTCAGGAACGACCTGATCATCACAGCGGCCCGCAGCCTGGACAAGGCCAAGATGATTCGCTTCGTGGAGCACACCGGTGACCTTCACTCCACCGACCTTGGGAGGGTTGCCAGCCACTTCTACATCAAGCATGCTACCATCGAGAAGTTCAACGAGATGATGAAGTCGGTCATGAGTGAGGCAGAGGTGTTCTCTATGGTCTCGCAGGCACAGGAGTTTGAACAGATCAAGGTAATTGGTAAAAAAACGAAAAGAGCTCGAACAGTTGTGATTTGCATCACGTAATGTGCCGGTTATTGAGAAGTTAAACGAGATGAAGTCGGTCATGGGCTAGGCCGAGGTGTTCTCTATGGTCTCACAGGCACAGGAGTTTGAACAGATCAAGGTAATGTACCATTTCGTAGATACAATCTGCGCATGCACAGATAAAGGTCACTTGTACAAAATTGTAAAACCCACTGAGAGTAATACTGGATACATGCTAATACATGCTCACAAAGTTATGTAATCATCATTCATGCTTGCACCTGTGATACATTCTATTAAACAACATGACTGTGGAAGTAATCCTTTCAAGAGGGCAAACAAAGAATCACCTCCATGCCTTTAGCTGTGATTATTCCAAAAGGCACAAAGTGGGATTTATCTATGTTTAAAAGATATGTAGATATTTGGGGTCGCCTGAACCATGTCCTAACTACGAACTCGTCTATTGGCACTAATGGCAAATGAAAAGTTGGTCATAAAATTTCATTATGATTCATCTTTCCAATCCACCTGCTAGGTTCGAGAGGATGAGATGCGGGAGCTTCAGGACCATCTTGAGGATGACTGTGAGATGCCAGCTGCTGGTGGAGTAGAGAATGCTCATGGTAAGGTCAACATCCTCCTCCAGACCTTCATCTCTAGGGGCAACGTGGACAGCTTCTCACTCGTCTCAGATTCAGCATATGTTGCACAGGTGAGTAAAACGAGAACACACACTACAACACACTACAATACTTTATATTGAACGTAACTGATCCCCAAATCTGTGAAAGGTATAGACCAGTTTTGGAAAGCCCCCCTATCAAAAAATGAAATGGAAGCTCTTATTACCAACCATGGGAAAGAATATGTTTTGACTAATATGTGATAATACAAATTTCGCCGGGAAACCGCCTTCTAAATGTTATATTTGGTAAATTATTATATCTATCCCGACTGGATAGATATCGCATAGTCCCATATACATCTTTCTGTGTACAGTGCTTGCAACTTAACCAAGACTGGGCCAAATTTCTTATCATTTTGATGATTCCGGAACCTTGCAGTACACACCAATACTTATATGCTAGATGATCAACCTTTTCTGATCGATTCCACAACGTTTCTTTCACAATGCAATCGCATGACCAGAACTGGTTTATACCTTTAAAACCTTTATACATTTGCAAATGTCATGCCTCGATCAAACCCACAAGACTGATGCGAGGCCAACAAATCAATGACAGAACTACGTTACCCCGAATGGCAGAGAATTGGTTGGTTTGGAGTCGGTGTAGAATCGGTTGGTGGTGTGACTAATATATATTACAATCAATATCAATACGTTCATGTAGTATATTTTGAAGAAGAAAAAGCATGTACATGAATTTTATATGATGACATGTTTTGTATGTAAGATAATAGAGTATTAATCCTTTTCCTAGGGCACTTACATGTAGACTGTCAGTTAGTTTTGTATTGTCTATTTTCAAGACTACGTCGTTATACAGCCAAGTTCTTCAACCATTTAATTTAATACTGATTTGAGAATTAATGCTTGGCCTTAAGGCATAGTTTTGCTTTGATTTTTTGAAAGGACACGCAGCTCTTGAAATTCCACATTTTCATAGAGAATGACAGAATGCTCATGACCATGGTTTCATACATGTATCTCTGATTCCTCTTCCAGAATGCAGCCCGTATAATCAGAGCCCTGTTTGAGATCACCCTGCGTACAGGTTGGCCCCTGATGGCGGCAAGTCTCCTCATGCTGTCAAAGTCCATCGATAGACGTCTCTGGGCTTGGGAGAACCCTCTAAGACAGTTCTCTGTGCTCTCTCATGAGATACTACGCAAGCTGGAGGCCAGGAAGCTTACTGTGGATAAGCTCAGAGAGATGGACTCCAAGGAAATAGGTAATCAAAATCTTGTTAAAAAGTATATATCATCATGATCATGTATACTGAATGTATACTAAAACAGGGCCTTGAGACTAAATCAGAAACAAGGTTGAACAAAATTCAGACAAACATGAAGTATGTATTTACAATTCATATATATTTAATTAAGTACTTATGATTATCAACTATATGTTGTTCCTGTGAAATTACTTGTGAAGCAAGATTGTTAATGTAAATATGAACAATTATCCTCTATGGACATAATAAAAAAAAAAAATAAATGAAATGAAATAATATCTTGTAATATTGATGAAGCTAACAGGGTATTATTAACTTAATTTAATGCTTTTTAATCTGAATCATAATAAGCTGTATACTTTTAATGTAAGCCCTCTGAAAGGCTGTGTGCTGAAATTAAAAAAAAGAAGAGAGGAAAAAAAAAAAATATTAGTGACAATCTGAAATGCAAGAAGAAGAACATGATAAAGATGATGATGAAGGCCTCTTCAAATGATAACACACACAAAGCAAAGATTTATCAATTAAAATGAGGGGGGGGGGGTGCATAAAAATAAAGTGATGTGATGTGCATACCTAATGATAGGCATTTCACAAGGTATAGTAAATTTCTTTAGTAATATATAAGTATGCGTATTGTCTATAGCACCTCTTTTGAATGACTATTCACGTATGGTAAGGTAAAATGGATTTTTCACACATTTGTCTAACTTATAACACACAGATAGTGAGTATGCATAGGACTTTTGCTGTGGGCAGGTATAGTTTTTCATCCCTCCTTGCCATTTATATACAATAACAAAAAAATGCTGCAGTTTCCCACCTCATGTGTGAAAGAGCCTTTAAAGCCCCACTGCACCACTTATAACTACTTGCGCCCTCTAGTAAACAATCCCTAGTCGGTGCCTGTTGGTTCCCCATGATCCTCTTTTTCTTATGATAATTGAGAGCTGATTTGATGAGATAACCACCTGTCAGTGACCTTGCAGGGAGGTCTAATCCCCCTGGCCAAACTAGTACAGATGGACTTTAATTAGCAAATCTCTTGTGATCCCTCCCTCAGGGTTGATGGTCCACCATGTCAGCATGGGCCCCAAGATCAAGAGCTGCGTCCACCAGCTACCTGCCATCAGACTAGACGCCTCCATCCAGCCCATCACGCGCACTGTGCTTCGGGTGCGTCTCACCATCACGCCGGACTTCACATGGAATGACAGGGTGCATGGTACCGGCTCAGAGTCATGGTGGATCTGGGTTGAAGACCCTGAGAACAATCACATCTACCATTCAGAGTACTTCCTTCTGCAAAAGAAACAGGTAACATTCTTATGTGTTTGTGTGTGTGTGTATTTGGATTTTTACAGATGTGTATCAATCAAATATGATTATGTACGTCTGAGGACCGACCTTTAACGTCATCATCCGAAAGACGTGACTCAGTTTTAAACCTGCGTCCTCGGCTGAATCAGTTTGTTACTTCCATTGTTAGCTGGATTACAGGCGCACGCCACAAATATTACACAAGTGTGTAAATGAAATAAAAAACTCCTTTTAAGTAGTAGCGTAGGGTTGCACAGGTAATCCAAATTTGTTATGAGTTGTCTGAGAAACATAGTATCAAATGAAAGGAACAAATGTTCTTCAATGTGACACAGCCCTTGGCTATTTTGTAGTCTGAACACCAACTTCTAAATCTGTAATTCTTTTGTTCTAGGCTCTAAGTGGAGATGACCAAACTCTGGTGTTCACCATCCCAATCTTTGAGCCTCTACCCTCCCAGTACTACGTGAAGGCTGTATCAGATCGGTGGCTGGGATCAGAGACTATCTGTCCCATCTCGTTTCAGCATCTTATTCTGCCTGAAAGACATCCTCCACACACAGGTGGGTTGAAGATGGAAGACGACTACATTCAGGAACGGGGCATGGCTAGAGTTGGGGGGGGGGGGGGGGGAGGGGGTCTTGTGGTGACCCAATATTTGCTTTGCCAAGAAGTGTTCCAGGCTTTCTTTCTTTAAAAATGTGGGATCAGAAGGAGCATTGCAAATTTATTTAAGATGAGGGGAAGGGTGAGGGTTAGGGTTTGATATAGTGTTTGAAATTCAGGAAGTGTAGTGTATTGACCGCGGAGTAATTGTCATTGGAGCATTTGTCACAGATCTGCTGTTGGATCAGGTTTGCAGATAGGTGTGTAGATAAATTATCAGGATTCAAGTGTTACAGTTCCCCAAATGGTGTATTTGGCAACATATTTAGTAAAAACAAGTGATCACCTTGACATTCCAGCTTCCCATACACAATCAAACCTCATAGTATTGAAATATTTTTAATTAAAAAACAAATAAATTTAGTCTTAATTAAGAAATCTTTTGTGTGTCTATTTTACATCTTTTCCTCTGTCTTACCCATTCACCTTCCCCCTACATCATTTGGAACATTGTGTGATCTTACAGTACATAATTATGACATTTCTGACTTCATTTCATCTTTTCTGAATCCTCTTTCCAGAGTTGCTGGACCTTGTGCCTCTTCCTAAGACTGCCCTCAAGAATGCACAGTATCAGATGCTTCAGAAATTTGACTACTTCAATCCTATCCAGGTAAGAAATTTGTTGATCTAAAAATATTGAAAGTACTATCAAATGTTTGTCACAATCTTCTTATTGGTTGATTGAATTAACTCATTTTGAAATGTAGGAAAAACAAACATATTTGTTTTTATGAGATGAAAGAAAGTTTATAAATATGTGTAATGTGGTCAGAAAGTGACATCCATCAAGAATGCTCAGTTTTTCATGAGTGGTTTTCAAACATTTCATATTTTATACATGTACCATTCATGATCGTCAGACCATAAAGCAACTCCATGAAGCCTCCTGCCCAACAAACATTTGAAAGACTTTTTATTATCCAGTACCCCCTCTCCAAATATTTCCAAATGCTTTTAAATGAACGCAAAAATACGTCTGAAGTGGCACATTTCCACAAACTTTGTTTATGATTTATCCTTTTCTCTGTCCACAGACACAGATCTTCCATACCCTGTACCACACAGACCACAATGTGTTGCTTGGTGCTCCTACAGGATCAGGCAAGACGGTAGCAGCTGAGATTGCCATGTTCAGAGTGTTCAGAGAACAGCCAAAGACCAAGGTAAATAGTTTCTACTATTCAAAGAGTTCTGTCGAACTAGGAAATATATAAGAAATTCCTACAAAAAAACAAGCTATGCTTTCCAGTAGGTTCCTGTTTCCTTTCATAATTTTTAACTTACTTTGTCAACTATGTTCTTTATTGTGTAAACAATTGATATGAAATGGAATAAATTAGTATTAATCAGTCAATGTTTAGCTTTAAATCAATTTTAATGCTGCATTTTGCAAGTAATTGAGTATTTCTTAGTTGGTGGATGTAACGTTTCTCCCTATTGATCAAACGATCACCTAGTAGCTATTTTATATATTGATCCTGTACAGGTTGTGTACATTGCACCATTGAAGGCTCTGGTCCGAGAGAGAATTACAGATTGGAAAGTCAGACTGGAGGAGAAACTGGGCAAAAGGTGAGTTTTTATTTATTTTTATTTGTCATTTTATTTTGACAGGGTAGCCCTTTCAGTTATAAGAAACTGTTTACCAATGGGCCCTGTATCAACATAATCAAGTTGGGAGTTGCAAAAGTATCATTAGGTTTGACAGGATCTGTGTTCTTGAAAGCAACAGCCACGACGTGACCACAAAAGTCCAGAAAATCATTTTTGTTGGTGAATAAAATTCCTCAGGGCTTTCACCATTTAGTCAAATATCTAAAGGTAATGCATTTTTAAAAAGTCCCAATGTTTGCATATTTTTTGCACTTATTCACTTGTACCCAAGACAGTCCTTATAATGAATTAAATGGATTAATTTTAGAGTAGGAGAACAGACTGGTGATGTCACATAAGACAACAATTCCATAGTCTTGTCAGATTCATGTATCCTTGTGACTGCTCCTTGGAAAAGAAATAAAATGTAATTACCATTCTCGTTTATCTCTGCTACAAAAATCCATATTACATCTAATGTCTACAGATATTTAAAACAAAATCGCCAATATTTCCATATTTTCTGAAAGATAAAATAGCTTGTACTCATGACTTCACTTTCAGAGTGGTAGAACTGACCGGCGATGTGACGCCAGACGCCAACGCCATAGCCAGGGCAGATGTCATTGTGACGACACCAGAGAAGTGGGATGGGGTGAGTCGAAGCTGGCAGAACAGAAACTATGTCAAGGCTGTCTCGCTGATCGTCATTGATGAGATCCATCTGCTTGGTGAGGATTCTGTTTAGTAGCCCAATGCCTACAGGAAGTGGGGGTGTTTCACAAGGAACCTAAGACGAACTTAACTCTAAATTGGACTTTAAAATTATGGAGAGCCATTTGTAGCCTTAAACTTAAAAAAATTCAAGTATTTTAGACTTTTTATAAATTCCGCATCAAGAACATGAAATCTCCTTGATAATAGAAAATATGAATGATTTGAATCAACATTTTATGCCTTTTATAATAACTTTTACAAATGGATACAGAAGTTAACAGGTTAATAGCTGTTTCTTCCTGTACAATGAATTTATATACGTTTATATTGATTGACTTGATTCGTAAATATTTCAAATTTTCGTCATACATAATTTGCAAAGAAGATATTTTTAATGTATGCATAGTTCCTATACAATGAATGATATGTGTTTGTATTGATTGACTTGATTCTCATATACTTCAATTCTCTTTCATATGTAATTTGCAAACAAGATATTTTCAATGTATGCATAATAAAATAACAAAATTATCAATAAAATTTGATAACTTTTCTCAGTTTTCATGACTGTTTTGTGACATGTGTTGTCTTTTCATATGAATGCACATGTATATGAAATTGAGTGTCTTGAACCTATAATGAACTGGCATGCAGAAGAAAAGTTGAAATCATTTGATACTTGAATGTTGCTAACGTTTTATAACCTTTTCTACAATAAATTTAGCGGATCAAAGATAATCAGGGTCCCATTGCAATAAGGTCAATTAAGATTTACATTTAACATTTTGGTCCTGATTTAGAAATGCTTGGGAGTTGAGATTTATTACAACAGAAATTAAAGGTATTGTTGTATTAAACATATTATTGATTGTACCTTTGCCCTGGACACTCTCCTCTAAGTTCATGTGAATTTATTTTCTCTTTTCCTCACACTTGTAGGTGATGAGAGAGGGCCAGTTCTTGAAGTGATTGTATCCAGAACTAACTTCATCTCTCATCATACTGACCGCAAGGTGCGAGTGATCGGCCTCTCCACTGCTCTCGCCAATGCCAGAGACTTGGCCGATTGGCTTGGCATAAAGGAGGTAAGGAAAGATTGATCCTGCTTCTAGCTTGCAATTAAGAGGGGGGGGGGGGTAGGGTTAAGGGCTTCAAGATTGTACATAAAGCTCTCTGAATAATTAAGCTATCCTTCTTAGAACATTTTGCAAAATGTGAATTAAAAAGCCATTTAGACATTTAGATATCGCATAGCCATTCCAAAACTATGCATAATAACAATGTCACATTAAAATGTGCACTTTAATACATAATTTGCTGGTACACTGCTTATTATGAGCTGCGTATGTTTGAAAATTGCATGCCTGCCAATCAAGGCTTCCAAAATTATTGGCTTCAGTACCTTCCCTGATTCTTTACATAAATTGAGAAAAGATAACATGGCTTAAACAAAAATCATGCCTCTCATGTAAACGATTTATACTCATGTGATCAGTATCAGCATAATAGTTCATTGTTAATGTATTACACTTTTATGATAGGTTGGTCTGTTCAACTTCCGTCCCTCGGTACGACCCGTTCCTCTGGAGGTTCATATCAGTGGGTTTCCTGGCAAGCACTACTGCCCTCGTATGGCCACGATGAACAAGCCAACATTTCAAGGTGAATACTTTGCTTCTGATGCCCTAACGATGGTTAAAGAATTAAGAATGTACACTTAGAGGGGATTTGTTATGTGGACAGATGTTGAATACTAAAACAAACGCAGTAACTTAGCCAAGAAATGGGAGTTAGAGACCCTCGAGCCGTCCGGAAACCCGACATGAATGGCGGCGATGGCCCACTGTTATTACTTCGTCGTGTTGAAAATATTCTAGAGACATCTGATACAATTACTGTGCATAATAAAGTGCAATGGAGAGAAATTAATGAAATTAATGAAGTATTACACAAATACAATGTATTTGTTTTGGAACTTCTCATTGCTAATAGACACATGCATTTTGAATGTGACAGAGAAAATGCATGCATCTTCAATGCAATAACACTTATTATAAATTTAGTTTCATAAAATACATTGAAAGTGATCATAATGGACAGGTGTATTTGCTTGTCCAAAGATGTTTAATGGTGTGTAAAATACAGAGAGGGAGAAAGTCTGGTACCACCATTGTAAGATGACTTTGTTGAGTTTACCATTATATAGCATGAATTACAGCAGAATGTTTCCTTCTTGATTCCACAGCCATCAAGGTGCATTCCCCGACCAAACCAACTCTGGTCTTTGTATCATCTCGTAGACAGACCAGACTGACCGCTCTGGATCTCATCTCCTATCTAGCTGGAGATGACAATCCCAAACAGTGGATGCACATGGACGAACAACAGGTAAGACGACGAGGAGACGACCTCTTCTCAGGTTTCCTGATAACCGGGACAGGTCCAATGCAAGAACTGTTTAATAGGGATGAAGCAGTTTTTATGTTGTTGACACTTACATCAATTTCACTTTACCCATTTTCACAGATCTCCTTGTTTCTCCATTTCAATCTTCCTTTGTCAGAGGCTTGAGGTGCTCTAAGTCAGCTTGTTTCTAACGGTCAACTGTTAGGATGATAAGAAAATATGCAAGCATTTGATTTGATTTGATTTGATTTGTTGATCACTTTGGGTTCAGTATGTAGCAAATGTACTTGTACTTTTATTCCCAAGCGAAACAAACGTACAATGTACAATATAACGTACAATGTATCAAGTACAGATTACCTTTCAGTAACCACTGGAAGGCAAAGTTTCTGTTGTAACAATTAACAATTTTGCATCATTAATCCTTTGCCTACTGGAACCAGGTGTTCCCTGTATTAAGCCAATGGGGAACGAAAGAATTTGGTAGTCAACAGGTAGTCAAACATGTGTATTTAATTTCAAAGGGATTTCAGTGAACTTGTTCTTATGACGGTTTCGTGAAACAATGCCTTGTTCTTGACTCATAACTTATACTCATGCATTGTATTTGATTTTCAGATGGATCATCTCATAGAGTCTGTGAAGGACAGTAACCTACGCTTGACCTTGTCCTTTGGTATTGGTATGCATCATGCTGGTCTACACGAGAGAGATAGGAAGACCGTAGAGGAACTCTTCTGTAACCAGAAGATACAGGTAAGAATATCCGCCCCTTCCTCTCCCCATTCTGAAAACTAGATTAACATACAATGAAGGTCCGGGATTTTTTGTATTTTCTGAATTTAAGTGTTATATTAATCCTTTTAAAAATATGTTTGTTTGCTTGTTGTCTAGAATTGACTACAATTGATAACTAAATAGATAAAATAAATTGTAAAAAACAGTGCCATGAAAAAGATACAAGGAAGGTTGATGACATTCAATTAAAAATACTGACCTTAATACTTACTTGTACTTTAACTCCTTTGTTTGAAGACGTACATGTATGTATAATATGCTACAACATCTTTGGAAGTGGCTGTAGAAGGGAACACAGTAACATTTAGGTATAGAAAATCGTAGTGAGTCCTTGGATATTGATTGTCAGAAGTGTAGTAATATGTTTTAACTAAATAAAGCAGATTTTTCAATTGTTTTCTTTGTGATTACCTTATATGGTTCTCACAGTTAAAACTACATGTTGTTAGTGGGGGGGGGGGGGGGAATATATGCAGAGTGAAGTTGTATTTTCAAGGTTACATTACCTATATTACGTAATGTAAGTGTAATATGTGATTGTTTCTCTTTGGTCAGGTCTTGATAGCAACCAGCACCCTAGCCTGGGGAGTCAACTTCCCTGCCCATCTGGTTGTAATCAAAGGCACAGAATACTTTGACGGCAAGACCAAGAGATATGCTGACTTCCCCATCACAGGTAAATAGCATTTTGATGAATTTATCTCAGTCCTGAAATGTAGATTTGTAGTTACTTTATATTCATATTAAGAACCCAATTACATTCTTGGGATACATGTTTTTTGTCTTCTCTTTGTATTCTTGTATTCTATTGATATATATCGTTGATTTGTTAATCTATGAATTCATATTGTTTAATTATGTTTGAGATTTTCACCATAGAAACACTGCATAAAAAACATAATATTTTCAAAATAAGTTAGTAAGTTAAGTACTCTTCATTTGTGACAAGATGTTTTTTTTTTCTTCATTTTTTCACTGAAAAGATGCAATGCATGAGAGTCACATAATCTTCATGTATGTTTAATAATAATAATAATAATATATTCAATACTTAATCGTCAGTATTTTATATCTCAAGTTCTTTATATTAAATAAATAATGATAATAATTTGTCACTAGAAATCCTTTAGATAGAGAAATTAGCAATTATTTAGCGTCATTAGACAATGCTGTATTATATCAATCTATTTGTGTTTGTCAGATGTCCTTCAGATGATGGGTCGAGCAGGGCGCCCTCAGTATGATGACCAAGGAACAGCCGTCATCTTGGTGCACGACATCAAGAAGCACTTCTACAAGAAGTTCCTCTATGAGCCTTTCCCTGTAGAGTCCAAGTAAGTACAAGGGTGCCCCCTACTCACCCCTTCCACCCACCCTACCCCTCCCCCCCTTCGGCCCACCCTACTCCTCAGAAACAACGATAGATTGCTTCGATCTGTATGATGATCAAGGAACAGCTGTCATCTTGGTCCATGACATCAAAAAGCACTTCTAAAAGAAATTCCTCTATGAGCCCTTCCCTGTAGAGTCCAAGTAAGTACAAGGGTGCCTCTACTCCCCTTCCACCCACCCTACCCCTCCCCCCCCTTCGGCCCACCGTACTCCTCGGAAACAACGATAGATTGCTTCGATCTGTATGATGACCAAGGAACAGCTGTCATCTTGGTCCATGACATCAAAAAGCACTTCTAAAAGAAATTCCTCTATGAGCCCTTTCCTGTAGAGTTCAAGTAAGTACAAGGGTGCCCCTACTCTCCCCCTTCCGCCCAACCTATCCCTCAGAGACAATGATAGGTTGCTTTGTATCTGTATGATGACCAATGAACAGCCGTCATCTTGGTCCATGACATCAAGAAGCATTTCTACAAGAAGTTCCTGTATGAGCCCTTCCCTGAGAGTCCAAGTAATTCAGATGTTTCAGTCCACTCAGTTTAATAAACCATGATATTGTAAAGTGGAATTTTAGTCATCCTCCCCTCAATCCACATACATATACATGTACATGTGAAATTGTAAACAGTGAACCATGAATGAACTGATTGCACATACATCGAGAAAGCCACTTTCCAAAGTTTGTATCATTCTTTGACTAGATATGCAAAACACATTCAGTCCGTGCATTGCCAAAATAGTTGATATCTTATCCACTTGAGCATCAGAACTCGCAAGTTTTGTAATTAGTCAAAAATTGATGTACCCATCCTTCTGCAAGACACACAGCAGTTCATACAATTCCAGTAGGAATCACAGATAACAGTTTCAAATCTGTGATCTTTTTGTGATAGCCTACTGGATGTACTACCTGAGCATCTGAATGCAGAGATAGTAGCTGGTACGGTGACGTCCAAACAAGATGCTATGGACTACATCACATGGACATACTTCTTCAGGAGACTCGTCATGAACCCAAGGTATTAGCCCTTTCACTCCTGAACCTCAAGAATACTTATAATAATAATATTAATAATATTCGGTTCTTGTATAGCGCATATCACATTATATAACGTCTCTATGCGGTTCCAAAGAGCTTTGGATATGATTACCCTAGCTTTAGCTCCGGCAGCCGTAATCGGCGCACAGTGCATTTCAAGGAATAATCCTACCAGGTACCCATTTACCTCACCTGGGTCGAGTGTGGCAAATGTAGATCAATATCTTGTCAAAGGACATTAGTGCCGCGGGACTCGAACCGCGGACCTTGTGATTCACAATCTGGTGACACATCCACTCGACCACAACACCTCTACATTATGTCAAAACCCATAAACACGTAGATGTATGATAACAGATTATTACTGCGATGTGATGTGATGATTTGTCTGTAGAATTCTTCTAGTCTGGAAAAAAAAAATGCATTCAGCTATTCCTAAACAATTCTCTTTTACTGATATCCATTCTGCTTGCTGCATCAGTTGTAGATACTTGGGTGCATGGGTGTACTAAGAATACAGTATTTATTGAAAATGGCCTTCATAGAAAATGAAGGAAATAAAGCCAAGAGTTTTGCTATTGATGAATGATTAATGTTTTGAACTACATGTACAAATATTCTTCTCATCTGCAAGAATGATAAGTAGAACAGAACACCAGTTTGGATCACCAGTTTTGACATTTTCTTTACTCCCCTGGAGACGAAATACATAAAAGGATAATGTATGTATCATATATATCTATATATGATTGATTTATTGTTTCTTTACTTTTTTATTAAAGCTATTATGAGCTGGAGGACACTTCTCATGAAGGCATCAATAAGTTCCTGTCTGGGCTGGTGGAGAAATCTCTGTTGGATCTTGCTTACTCCTACTGCGTAGAGATTGGAGATGTGAGTACATGTGGTTAATCTTCTACAAAGTTTGATATTATGAATATAAAGTGTAAGAGAGGAAGAATTCAGTGAATAAGATGTGGGTTTGAAATATGAAAGTGTATCAGAAAAGATGGAAGTGGATATTTTTCCCCTGTCCAATTTTTGTACCCAACTAACAATACTTATTCCAATATTACATGTATTATAATAATGTGACCAAAATAATGCGGGATGAACTATTTCGATAAGCATGTCAACCATACTACACGTATTCTAGATAAGCTTCTCAAGAACAATTATGGGAGAATAATTATGCAAGTATGTCTGTCTCTCTCCCTCTTTTCTCCCCTCTCACTATCTCTCTGTCTCTGCAAATGTCTGTCTGTCTCTGTCTCTTCCTCTCTGTCCCTGTCTCTCCCTCTCTTTCCCTGTCCCTCTCTCCCTCTCTGTCTCTTTCTGTCTCTGTCTCTCCCTCTCTCTCTCTCTCTCTCTCTCTCTCTACAGGATGACCGTACCCTTGAGCCCCAGACCCTCGGGAGGATCTCGTCCTACTACTACCTTCATCACAGGACGGTCCGTATGTTCCAAGAGAGCTTAGGACCAGACTGTTCATTCTCAGACCTCCTCACAATACTATCAGTAAGGCATGCTGTGTATTAGACCGATTGTGCCGCCAAAGTTTGCAGAGCAGACCCTATGGTCGGCTTCTGTCTCTAAAGAGAGGAGCCGACCTTACCCAAATAAGAGGGTAACGAATGAAAGCCCTAGTAGGTGATATTAGGAAAGATGGTGATGAAAACATATAGAAATTTGTCTTTGTGAGACATTGATAAAAGAGAGAAGGGAAAAAAATGAGAGAAAGGAGGAGTGGAAGAAGGTAATGAACGGGATGAATCAAAGGGAAAGGAGAAAATGAAGGGTGGAGAGAGACAGAGAGAGACAGAGAGAGACACAGAGAGACAGAGAGAGACACAGAGAGAGAGAGAGAGAGAGAGAGAGGAAAGGGGGGGGGGGGAAGAAAGAGGAAGACAAAGGAATTGAAACAGTATAGAAGAAAAATGATAGAATCAGAAGAAATGAAAAGAATCGTTCTGCATTACACTGTATTTGGTTAGAAGATATTGGGTTCTGCAGAATATCAGTAAACTCTCTGGTAGTTATTTTCTTCTGCTGATGAAATATGGTACATGTTGCTATATCTACTTGTACTAAAGGGTACTTGTACTTTGTCATATTGCACAATGGTGCACAGGTGCAGTAACTATTACCTACATGTACATGTATGCACAGCTCCAGTAGTGCAGTCATAATATTGCTTTTATCTAATGCAACATTTCTTGAATCCACTTCAATATCTAAAACATGGCTTGCTCTGTTTCTGCCTTCTTTTGTTTTATTTTGCAGGATGCCCATGAGTATGAAGGTCTTCCAGTGAGACACAATGAGGATTCTCTAAACAGGTATACATTAGCAATATATTCAGGCTTGCAGTCAAGTTAGATATAGTACTAGTGTTGGTAGGTCCAGGGTTGAAGTTAGAATTTAGTGATCGGGTTACCGGTTGTGGAACAGTTGTTATTAGAGCATGTGTCTTTGATGTAAATTTTGACGTGGTATTAAAGGCATCGTTTAACAATGTTAAATCTGAGATGCACGGCCCTACGTGTTTTCAGTGTCTGTGATATAGTGTAATATTGAAGCCCTAAAAAAATTGCTCTTCAAAATGATCATGAAGTGCCTCAAAAAGTAAAAATCTTTGAGTGACCAGTTTTACCATACTCATTTCCCCCAATAGACTGTAGTGTTGAATTTTCGATTTCCAATCATAAATATCTTAATTATCAGATAGGCGATCGGCTTGTAAAACTTGTGGGGTTCCTGACTGACCTAAAGGTTCATAATTATGATTGCAGCATGAGCTAAATCCAGGATTTTGTTTCAGAATCTGAGACAAAGATACCCAATCCCTTTAAGGTTGATCTTAGATGTACATGTAAATAATTGAATCTGTAAACACTAAATGTAAGCACCTCTGTCTTCCTCCCATTCATGCACAGCAATCTAGCAGAAGGGCTTCCTCTGGAGGTGAACAAGCATTCCTTTGACAGCCCTCACACCAAGGCGAACCTGCTGCTCCAAGCTCACATGTCAAGAGCCCAGCTACCATGCAGTGACTACTTCACTGATACCAAGTCAGTGCTAGACCAAGCCATAAGGGTTCTTCAGGTGGGTATCAGGGTGGATGACCTTAGCGGTGCTGATGGTGCTGGTGGTGGTGTTGGAGGTGATGATAGTGATGGTGGTAGTGATTATAGTGGTGGTGGTGGTGATGGTGGTGATGACGATGGTGTTGGTGGTGGTAGTAATGATGAAGTTTATGATGATGAGGGGGGTTCTAGCGATAGCAAATTACCAACGCTCCCTACCCAAACCACTGATCCAATGCAATGATCCAAAAATAAACCATGCGGTTCAAAACAAAAGTATCACATGTTGGTCAGAGGTTAATGGCAAATTATGCAAACTCAAAGATTGGAGTGAATAATTGTTAATTAATTTATTCACAAATTTAAAGCAAGATAAAGACTAACCAACTTTTCCTGGTTCAAAAGTTGGCACTGTCTTGTGACACTAGTGATGGTGGTGATGATGGTGTTGGTGGTGAAAACGATGATGATGAGAATTATGAAGATGTTGATAATAATGACAATGGTGATGTGATGATGATGATGACGACGAATAGTAATAGTGTTGGTGATGATGGTGATGATGATGATAGTGGTGATGATGATGATTGTGGTGACGATGATCAGGGGGGAAATTTTAATGTGAATGTTTTTGATACCAGAAAATTAGAACATTGAATTAGAAGCGCATTTATTAACTGGTTGCTGTTTTAACCAGTACTCCCAAAACAGCCATTCAAAACAAAATTAAATTGTCTCTAATGAATTGACAATGTGATTTCTCCTTTCTTTGTTTGTTTGTAACAGCATTGTTATACATTCTTCATCAATCATATACTGACAAGACCCAAACGGTAACTGAAATAACCTTTCTCTACCTATCTTTTGAGAATAAACAACTTCTTTATCCACATTGATACCAGTGGATTGAATTGAAATGCTAATGGTTGTGTATCTTCTATATATATTGATCACCAGGCAATGATTGATGTTGTATCCTTCAACGGCTGGTTGGCGCCCGCACTGCAGACCATGCACCTTGTACAGTCCATCATCCAGGCCAGATGGTTTAATGACTCTCCCCTACTAACCCTTCCTCATGTTGAGCCTTCACATCTCCAACACTTCAGGTGAGAAGATGAGACCAGGGCCCTGTCTTACAAAGAGTCGTGGTCGAGTGGTTTAAGGCGCTTGACTGTAGATGCGAAGGTCGAGGGTTCGAATCCCGACACGGCACTAATATCCTTTGGCAAGATATTTACCTGCACTTGCTACTCTCCACCCAGGTGTTAAATGGGTACCCGGTAGGATGCGAACGTTCATGTGGTTGAACGAGCAAGTGTGCGCCTGTAAAATGGCGACTGGCTGGAATGCTCCCCAGGGAGTGGAAAATGTGCGGGTAAGCCTGAATCTGATGACCGAGGTAATAATATATCTGTAAAGCGCTTAGGCACATCGTTGGATCAGTGTATTTGGCGCTATATAAAAAAACATATTATTATTATTAATCGCAAGTATGTACCCGGTACATAAGAGATAGCAGACTGCAAACTTGCGATTGATTTGGATCGATCAAAACTCTTTGTAAGACGGGGCCCAGGGGGGTGTTTCACAAAGATCCTAAGTCAAATTTAACTCTAAGTTGGACTTTAACATTATGGAGAGCTATTTGTAGCCTTAAAATGAATTATATTCAAAAGCAAAAGTTCAAGTATTTTAAAGACTTTTCATAAATTCCACGTCAAGAAATCTCCTTGATAATAGAAAATATGAATAATTTGTATCAACATTTTATGCCTTTTAAAATAACTTTTACAAAATAATTCAAAGATGCTAACGGATTTCCATAATTGTTAAGTCCAACTTAGAGATAGGGTCAACTTAAGATCTTTGTGAAACACCCCCTGCGCCTTTAGGTTTGTGGTGATAGTCTGGGCAATATCATGTGATCCCCAATGAGAAAACTCTTTTATCCTCTCCCCTTTCTGTATCCTAATTTGTTTCTTGCATTTTTTTTCAATTTCTTTATCCCTCTTTTGCTCTCTCACGTAATGACTCGCCTCTACTAACCCTACCTAATGTAGAGCCTTCGCATCTACATCTCTTCAGGTGAAAACTCTCTGCAGTCACACACATACATACATGCTGCAAACCAAACTCACAATTTCCACACAGTGGAATTAGAATAATCAAATGAATATCAGCTACAACATTTTAAATGGCATAGGTCATTTTTTTCCTTCAAATTTCGAATATTTGTTTGATAAGCAAATTTAAGTTGTCAAAGTGGGTTATTCCACATTTCACACAGAGATATCTAAGACAGAAAATACTCTTACATGCATCCTTTTGGGTTACCGGTAGATATATTTTTACATGATCTTTCTCCCCATGAACTAATACGTGCACATGTACTCTACCAAACTATTCTCAAATCATCCATTGGTGGTTATATTTAAAGCCCATCTGTACTAGTTTGGCCAGGGGGGATTAGACCTCCCTGCAAGGTCACTGACGGGTGGTTATCTCAACGAATCAGCTCTCAATTGACATAAGAAATAGAGGATCATGGGGGACCAACAGGCACAGATTAGGCATTGTTTGCTATATAGAGGGTGCAAGTAGCTATAAGTAGTGTAGTGGGGCTTTAACATAATATTTAATCCCACTTTACATGTACACTGTATCCTACAGGACAAGAGCAGGGGCAATTGAAGGTCTACCGGAGCTAATGGATGCCTGCCACAATAAACACTCCCTGAGGTCTATGCTCAAGAACAAGCTGACTGATCGCCAGATTGATGAGGTATGGGGTTTGTTTGTTTTACCCGACTACTAAGAAGGCATGTGTATGCTTGTCAGTAAGCAACCACAGGACCCACAGCTATAAGTCCTCTCCAAGGGACTTGGTAATGAGAATTAATGCCTTACCAAAGGGCGCTAGTGTATTGACTGGGTTTCCAAACTGGTATCTCTAGGTTACGGGACCACTGGTCTACCACTGAGCCATCGTGCCTCTCACTATTTGCAGTGTAGTGCAGTATTCAATACTGCCAGATGCTACAGTATGTTTGGTACAGTCTGCGTACATAACAAGTATAAATGGGTAGTGTCTGCTAAGAACCAGAAAGGCATGAGTTAATTTTGACACTCTGTATTGAAAATTGTACATAAATCCTTTTTGGCATTTTAATGTTAATGCCCTGGAGTTAAAAATTACATGCAATGAATCCCATCTTGGAAGTAATAGATTGTTAGCCACCTTCATGACTGTATTATGAAACAAAGAACATTTTGAAAGGAAAAGAATGAAATCAAATTGATCTCATCAACATCTTGATAGCCAAATATTAAGATATTAGAAGCTGTCATGGAAGATGTATGGGAAGAATAGAATTTGTAAGATGTTTGTTGTGTTTTCACTATGAACATGACTGACAATGAAAGCGGACAAAATATACAGTTCCTCAGGTACACAAAGGAACATCCCTTCACTGCTATTATGTAAAAATGTGTAGAACAGGTGTCATATGCATATTGACCTTTTTACATAATAGCAGTGAAGGGATGTTCCTTTATCTACCTGAGGAACTGTATATTTTGTCCGCTTTCTTTGTTCGTCATATTCATAGTGTTTGTTCATCCACTACATGACATGGTACAGTGTGGTACAGAAACCGGGGTGTGTTTCATAAAGATCCTAAGTTGAACTTATCTCTAAGTTAGACTTAACAATTATGGAAAGCTGTTAGCATCTATGAAAATATTTTGTAAAAGTTATCTTAAAAGACATAACGTCGCTGTTTTCACGAAGTGACGGTAGTGAAAAAAAATTGCATTCACTTTGCGTTACGATTTTCCTCACTACCGTCAATTCGTGAAAACAAGGACGATAAAATGTTGATTCCAATCATTCATATTTTCTATTATCAAGGAGATTTCATGTTCTTGATGTGGAATGTATAGAAATTCTAAAATACTTGAATTTTCGCTTTTGAATATCTAAGGCTACAAATGGCTCTCCATAATGTTTAAGTCCAACTTAGAGTTAAGTTTGCCTTAGGATCTTTGTGAAACACCCCCTAGTCTGGTAAAGTTCATCAGTTGTTACTGTATGTTGTCATCTCTTTATCATCTACAGATATGGCATGTAGTGGAAAAGCTGCCAGTAATCGAGGTTGGTCTCTCTATGAACGGGTGGTGGGTGGAAGGTGGACAGCAAGAGAGTAAACGGCTACCTGCGACCTATATCCGTAAGTATCCGACGCTTCAATCCCAGATTTCCAGGGGCAGGGATTTTTAAAAAGTTATATTGGTGAGAAATTCTGATGAAGTTGATCACCTGAGCAACTTTAACCAAACCTTTGTGGTACCAGGCTGTGCGCAACCTTCATGTACATGTATGTCTTCTCTTTATTGGTGTGCAAATTTATTTTTTTGTTCTCACTTGTGTTTTCATTCATAATGATTTTTATTCAAATCAAATTTGTATTGGCTTTCTTGGAAGATTACAGTCCAGATTTAGGTCAGTGATCAATGTAGCCCTAGAAGATATTATAGAGATGGAATAAGAAAAACAAAAATTGTTCACTTATTTACATGTATTACTCCTAATGTGTCGTGGACAAGTGGAAACGTCAACGGACTGTCGATCTCCAGGTCCGCGGTTCGAATCCCACCGTGGCACTAATGTCCTTTGGCAAGACATTGTTCTACATTTGCCACACTCAACCCAGGTGAAGTAAATGGGGACCGGTAGGGGTAATACTAATATTGGAGCGCTTTGAGCACCCTGCAGGGTGGATATGTGCGCTATATAAATATCAAATATTATTATTATTATTATTATTAACGAAAGTGTAGATCACTTTTAGATAAAAGAAATGTTGAAAATGTTGCTTTATGCAGATGGTCGAGCAAGAGAGAGCGACGTCACTAAGGTCCATGCCGATCAGCAGTATGTTCTACAGGTGGAACTCAAGAGGCGCAACAGAGGGAGGGTAAAAATTTTCTTATTCTTTTGTTCCACATCGTCCATTTCTTCCTCATTGTCTTCCTCCTACCCATCGTACAGAAAGAGGGGTTTAAAATACAAGAGTCCTTTATGCTATTTAAAAATAAATATATGTGGAATTGGAATTGTTTTTGTGTAATTATTCTGAAAGAGGTTACATAATGGCATGTTAATGCCCCACTGCACTACTTATAGCTACTTGTGCCCTCTATATAGCAAACAATGCCTAAGTGGTGACCATTGGTCCCCCTTGGTCCCCTTTTTCTTATGTTAATTGAGAGCTGATTTGTGATTTGATGAGATAACCACTTGTCAGTGACCACGCAGGGAGGTCTAATCCTTCCTGGGCAAACTAGTGCAGATAGGCTTTAAAATGAAGTGATGTCCTCCGGTGGGTTTATATAAAAAATAAAAAGTTTAACATTCTTAGAATTTACAAATTGAATGTGTTTCTTTACAGTTAACAGCCTTGGATGTAATATTCATTACATTCTCAGTAATTCCTAGAACTTTAATCTATGGTTTTGATGTGAATGATGACAATGGTGATGATGATGATGATGATGATGATGATGGCGATAGCTTTGATGATGATAGCTATGATGATAGCAATAGTAATATTGATGAAATATCTAATATTCATATTGAAAATAATAATGAATACATTGACATTTATCGTGAAAGTTTTAATTTAGATATAGGAGATAATCCCATTGTTGATATAGATGATAATAGTCAGTTAATGAGAATGGAAAAGTTGGTATTAGAAATATATTCAATTCATCTGATACATTGCATTTTCAAATTTCAGGACAACAAAGCCCATGCACCTCGATTCTCCAAGCCGAAGGATGAGGGCTGGTGGCTGGTCTTGGGAGACGTAGATAACAAGGATCTACTTGCCATGAAGAGAATAGGATTCATCAGGGGTAGATCAGTGGCTCAGCTCTCCTTCTACACCCCTGAGAGATTAGGTAAGTTTTTAACCCTTTACAGGCTTGGGTCCACTTATTGAGCAGACATCGACTGCCAAAGTCGACCTTAGCGATACAGACATCATATGCTGCCAAAGAATTTGGCAGTCTTGGTTTCACTTCATAGCATGCAAGAGGTAAAGAAAAAAAAAAGTACCCAAAGTGCCCTCTTTTACATAGGAAAAGTACCCCTTTATCTTTGTAAGAAGTGCCCTTTTTCACATAAAAAGTGCCCCTATTAATTTCTAAAAGTGCCCCTTCCCCTTTCCACCTCTGATAAGTGCACCTTTATTTTGACAAGGTCCCATTTTCCTTTGCAATAAGTGTCCATTTTCCATTCTCATATGTGCCCTTTTAATCTCTAGTAAGTGCCCCTTTTCACTTTTGTCTAAAATGTCTAAAAAAAATTGTATATTTTTGCACTGAGATTTCCCTTTGAAGGTGCCCTTTTTTGTTGGTGCCACCCCCCCCCCCCCACTTTGGAAGGCACTCCGCCGCCTCTGGTTGTGGCTTCCACATATATGTACAGAAATATCTTAAAATTACAAACATTCTTCTATTTACCCCTGCTTCTCACAGGTCGTGTGATCTACAGTCTATACATCATGAGTGATTGCTACATCGGTGTAGACCAGCAGTATAGCGTATGCCTGGATGTCATCGAAGCCAACATCGAGACACAACTCAACACGGAGATCAACCCAGACGGGCTGGACTCGGACTTGGAACTGGAAGCAGAATTAAATGAGCTGGACCTGGATCAGTGATCCCCCTCTTGTGGTCCGGGTTATTCTGTATCATTCTTTCATAGTCCTTTTGGTTTGGATCAGAGTACTGCATTGGCTGGAGAAGAACATATTGTGTGGAACCAGGAAAGCAAGTTAACTGCCGTGTTCCACACTGAAATAATCCCAGGGTCCTGTCTTACAAAGAGTTGATATTAATCGCAAATTATTTGCGATTGATATCAATCTGAACTACATGTATGTACATAAGAGATGGGAGAGTGAAAACTTGCAAATGATAAGAGGACTTGCGATTGATTTGGATCAATCCCAACTCTTTGTAAGACAGGGCCCAGATCTACAAATTGGACTTGTACTTAGACCTGGAAACAGAACTCACAGAGCCCGACCTTGATTAGTGCTCACTTTCTTGTGGACTGAAAATTCCTTTCATATGCTTCTTGGTTCAGAATGGAGAGCTGGATTTGTATTTACCAGTGTGTCAGTTCCCGGTCCTAGAACAAGCTGCTATAACCCCAACTAGTAGGCTTTATCTATCATCCTGATCCATGTAGACAGTGTAATATCAGGTCCAGCTGGTCCAACACATGTGCAATCACCCTGGGTTTGGAGCCTACATTTGTCAACTTCTCAGCTCATAGGCTTTGTGCAGGCCTTTAGATTTATCATGTACCACTTACATTAATGAAATGAAATAAACTGCTTTGAGGGTAGCCTTTCATTCATCTGTGATTGTGTCATGGTATGTTTATGTCTTGTTTGGTTCGTCATGTTGAGCAATTTATATTGCAAGCAATTGAACTTTCTTTATGAGATACTCATACATGTCATGAAATTCTATTTTTGCACTGAATGTAATTTGAAAGAAATTTTGATTTCTTGAAATACCCCCTGGCATGGCAAAGCAGAGATTTTTATCATGTATTATCAAAAGGTCTCTCTCTCTTTCTCCCCCTCCCTCCTTCCCCCCCTTCCCCCTCCCTCCTCCCTCCATTTCTCCGTCCCTCCATTTCTCCGTCCCTCTTTCTCCCTCTTGCTCTCACTTTCTCTCTTTCTGATATAAGTGTATTTTGAGCCTGTAGACTTCCTTAATTACCACCTCTACTATAAACCTTAATTGAAACATATCTACAGTGCAGTACAGCTCCTTGCCTTTAATATTTCTGTGCCTTCATATTAAATTCACGAGAGGAACTTTTTTGTCCGATGATAACCTGCAATGAACAATAAGTTGAATAATTCTATTCATGTATATCATATCAATTACAATACAAAATAAAAGACCATTTATAGGCCTGTTGCTGATGCACCCTTGTAAAAGTAAAGGGTATTTTCTTTTTTAATTCTCAATGGACATGTTCAGTCCTAAAAACAAGCACCAATAGATTGAATCTTATCTCAAAATTCTTGTTCACACATCCAAATACATGTATTTGTCAAATTATATGTGGAGCATCTTATTGAGATATTATGTACAAGTAACAGAATGAGTTTATGTGAAATATTTACAAGATACTTGTACCGGTATATATATCAAATTATGTAGCCTTCATATATGCTATCATAATGCATGCAAGATTAATATATGTATTTATTTTCTGTCACATTTTCGTTTATCATTTGTCTCCTTTTTTAGAGAGATTTGATGAAGAATCGTGTTCCTAGAAGAAGAAAAATGTAACATCGGAGTAAACTGGAAAACATGACAATACATTACCATTTACGTTATCATTTTGCTGCAATAAAACATGAGATAAATGTAGTACATGTACATGTAGAATGTAATGTTTGTGTGTAGCTTGTCTCTTTATGTGCATACATTATGATATGCCAAACTTTTTTTTCTTCTCCCAAGGAGAATATCATGAATGTCAGTAATAAAGAATTTTGTTCTTAACAAAAAGTTTTCATTTTAGTTTTTGTCAACTCATCCCCTACCATTATGTATAACTCACCAACAAATATATACATGTATAAATTTGCCTTTAATAAAACCCTGTTCTAGTAGTATTCCATAGTTTACTAGTTTTATTTCATGAAACCAGTGAAATAAAAACAAATGCACAAAAACTTACTGGGCATCATCTTCAATAAAAACCACAACTCCCATTTACACATAGTGACCTAAGTTTAATAAGCACATGGTGTAGGGCCTACTTATCCAGATTTTCTTATATTTATGCTCATTACTCAGCCACTATACATTTTCTACCAAAATTGTTTGGCACACGTTATTTGAACATTCAGTGTAAGTTTTATTGGATTCTAGATTTACCAGAACTCCAGTTTCTCTTTAAAGGGATAGTTGAGTTCTGTTGCAGAGGGCGCTACACAAAATAATGAAAAATTGAGTGTCAAGTTTGAAAGAACATAATAGTTAAATGACAAAATCATCTTTGTTTGATCAAAATCGGTTCCGAGACGGCTGAAATATAACGATTTCTAAAACTTGTGTACCACCACAAATATTAGATATTTTCAAAAATTTGAAGAAAAAAAAAGTTTAATAAACACGAAATAACGCCTTTTACGTCGTATTCCAGTCAATGCCGATGTTGGCTTTATGTTGGCATTTTCGTGTTGCTTATATTACCCACAATTAGCCGGCTCATGTATTGTTATTTTTAATTTAATAATTAATTAACGGTCACCATGTTTTTTTTAAAGTGGAGCTGAATTGGTATGATCATATTGGCTAAATTTCACACATTTTGGGGTCTAAAATTACCTTCATGGCAATTTTAGGTTCTAAAAGGGCACTATAAATGTCATAGATAAGAATAAGAACTAAATAACCATGCACTTTGAAGGCATTTGCGGTCTGAAAACAGAACTCAACTATCTCTTTAAAGAGGATAAACTAGAACCCATAAAAATGCGCTATGGAAGACTTAAAATACATGTCAAGCAATTGCTTACGACTCTAAATTCACAAAGTATGTTCTATCCACATTAATATATCTAAAAATATAGAAGACCTGAGATTTCCAACGGAGAAATATGTATTAAAAGGGGAAAAGCATAGCAATCTTCTTTGTTTATTTGTGTTTGATCAATGAAAACTAAGCTCAAGAGTCCGGTTTCAACTCTAATATTTGGTCAAATGTGGGAAACTATAGATATTTCCTAAGTATACAGTACAAGGATACTTCAATATAGCAGGGCAAGTATTAATAATTATGCAGAGACGGATGCCAACCTCTTGACACAAAAAACAGATTTGAGTATCCTAAAATATCAGATTTTGGAGAGAAAAATCAGATTTTCACGAAAACTCGACACTACCACTGGCCTGTCGGCCCCGGGCCAGTAAAAATTCAGAAAAATGTTTTCTCTTTCATTAAAATTTAATGAGAAAATTGTAAAGCAAAGTTTTTGTTGGGGTTGCGGGGGTTTACTTGTACAGGTTTTTATGCGATTCCGCTGTTTTTATGGGTTTAAAAAAAATATTTAAAAAAAAAAAATTGTATTTCACTCTTATTATCGTACTAATTACGATGTAATCGTACTGGTTGGCATCTCTGTTTAAAATGGAACTATCATTGTTATATCCATTCATTACAAATGACACTACCTCTTCACAATCTTTCTAATTCATGCGCTGAATCAAAAAGATTTCTATGTAAATGACCAAGAATGTAGGCATTGAATCACCTACAGTAAAACCATACTGGATATTCCAGGACATATTAATACATGTACATCCTTTGTCAGCATTCAATCATTTCCAGATTTCTTTAGTCTTTTTGTGCTCCTCTCCCTTTTCTTCACCCTTTCTTCAAGAGAGACACTTTCACGACTGTCAACACCTCGTCTTTTTGACTTCTTCTTGCTTGGAACATTTTCCTTGGGTCCACTACCATCACTATTTGCTGAAGATGAAATGTTTGATCCCAACTGCATGCTGGTATTTTGGGAAACTCTGCCCATGTCCTTGTTGCCGTTGCTTTGCTTCTGTTTGGGAATTGGACTGAGAACCTGCGGTATGAGGTCTTGGGTTGGTCCGACTGGGTCGATTTCCTCAATCTCGAGAGACTGCTCGATGTTTGCTATCCTCTGATGCATAGTGCACATTAAAACCTGCAGCTGTGAGAATAATGTCAATAAAGGGGATTTGATTTAAAAGTATAGCTCTTTGTATTCATTTTGCTTTGATTTACTTTTACTAACCTAATCAAAAATAAATCTACAGTATGAGCTCCTTGGGGGTTACTATAGATCATACATATTGATTAAACAAGTTTAACAACACAATGAACAAAAACAGAATACATTGAAAATTGTAGATTGTGCACACAATGTGTGCGGGCAAGCACTGAATCCAATGACCGGGGTAATAGTATATTTGTAAAGCGCTTAGGGACATTTGTATTAAGCGCTATACAGAAGCTAAATATTATTATTATTATTAAATGTTTCACAAAACAGTTTATACAGGTGTAGGGAATTGGCATTTGTACAAATAAGGCATTGTGAATTGCAGTCAGAAAACATATAGCAATGTTTTTTTATTGTTTGTTTGTTGTTTAGAAAAAAATTGCATGCTTTTTCAAGCATTATAACCAACTGACTACTGATTTTTTTCCATTCCCATACCAGTTATTTTCTTTCTACTAAAGCTGTCCAATAGAAACTGTAATTCTCAAAGATATCACTATGAACATGACGGACAAAGAAAGCGGACAAAATATACAGTTCCTCATTCTACCCTCAACAATTGATACGGTAGACAAAGGAACATCCCTTCACTACTGTTATGTAAAAATGTGTAGAACAGGTGAATATGCATGTGACACCTGTTCTACAGATTTTGACATAATAGCAATTGTTGAGGGTAGAATGAGGAACTGTATATTTTGTCCGCTTTCTTTGTCCGTCATATTCATAGTGTATCTTCTTGAATATCAAGGTCACAATCTCTTTTTACACGCCATGCACCTACCTTCAGCATTGTTTCCTTTAGAGTCTTTAGATCGGTCATGTTTAGGAGAGAACTTGCAGCATCGTCTGCTGGGGATACGGTGGTAGTGGCGGATCCAATTTGATAGCTGCAAAAATAGCAAAAGTGTTACTTTGAGGCTACACAGCCATACTCAGGGATGATAGTGAGCACTAAAAGAAAAACAATTTTTTTTGTTTTCCCTCAACCACGCCCCCCTTGAGTAAAAAAAAAAAAAAAGAAGGATTTTTTGGGGAAAAATGGCATCAAACAACATTCCCCCCTTTTGAGTAGGAAAATTGGAAGAAAATCGGAAGAACATTGGAAAAAAAATAGGGAAAATAGAGAAAATAAGGGAAAAATCTTGTATTAATTCAAACTAAATAGTGGCTGCACATCAAAAAGATGCCCATTTATTGTGGAAGACGCCCCACATTTTTTCTTTTATCAACACTTTTTAATGAAAAAACAACATTTTTTGAACACCCTATTTTTACATTTGGACAGCCAATTTGAAATCCTTGCTAAAAGCCTGTACGTATTTAAGTGAGCTTGCTCAGATGAATAATATGTTGCAAGACTTAAAGAGAAAGTTGAGTTCTGGGAAAAGGTGAAAAATAAGTTGTGTGCGTTATCATTGTTATAATGCAAGTGTGGAAAAACATCAGATTGAAAATGTTCCCTGAAAAGCATGGCTCTTCAAATGTCTTAAAATCATAAATATGGCATGTAACAGCATAAACATCGGGACAGATTTTTATGCCACACGTTTGTATAGTCCCGTATACATATTTCTGTGTACAGTGCTTGTAACTTTACCGAGACTGGGCCAAAATTCTTATCATTTAGATGATTCCAGAATCTTGCAGTAAACACCAATGATGATGATCAACCTTTTCTGATTGATTCCACACTGTTTCTTTCACAAAGCAATTGCATGACCAGAACTCAACTTTAGCTTTAAGACTAGAGGTAGTATGCAACACAAAACTTATATTTCAGAACCTTTACACATATCAAGAACTTACATTGAAAGTTTGTTTGCATCCAAGGTATAATTATCTCTAAGATCATCCAGAAGCCTTGGCGTAGTTCTGTAAACCTTGCCCACCATAGCATGGCAGTCGTGGCATTCAACTGGGCTGTACGTACTGAAAGAAATAAAGACAATAGAGTGGTGAAATGTGATGTCATCAAAAATCTATTTTCAGAATTTCTCATTTTTTTCTTCATTTAGGAACCAGAGCACTATTACACTAAGTTCCTATTGGACATATATTTATTCAGATGGTCATATCTCAGCCAATACTTAACATATTCAATTGGTTTTCGACCTTCAGATTTTTATGATGTCACAGCTTCAGTACTCTATGGTATCATAGCTTATCTAATTTCTACCTCAAGGATCAGGGAGGATAGTCACTTTATTTAGCCAATAGGACTACAGAATTCAGTGTTCAAAAATTTGAACTTGTTTTCTCTTTTCACCTGTTTCAGGGGTGATAGTGAGCACATCCACGCCCCCCATTGATTTAAAAAAAGAAAAAGGATTTGGGGGGAAAAAATGGCATCTAACAACATTCCCCCCTTTTGAGTAAGAAAATCGGGAAGAAAAATAAAATATATAAAAATTAGGAAAAAAATAAAATAAAATCAGGAAACAGATTTAAATCATGTATGGTAATTATCAGGCCTGCTGTATACATGATCAATTGCACATATTTCCAGATGACAAATGAGTAATTACATATTTTTTTTTCTATTCCCCCCCCCCCATTTTTGTGTTACTAGATACACACCAATCCAACCATTTTATAACAAACTTTTAAAAATGTTGAATTAAATACGGTAGAACCTTGCTCACCTTCCTTGGTCTACACCATGCGTTGATGTGATAAGTTTTGCTGATATCTCAGCAGAAGAGTTTACTCCTGAAGAAAAGAGAGAGAGAAAAAAACATAGTCCTAATGCCTCCAATAATATATTCATAAAATCATAAAGGCATGCTATTTGAAAACTACATGTAATTTCACTTAAAACATAGTTTTATGGAACACTAAATGTCATTCTCCTCATTTCTTAAAGATTACAGTAATTCTGTCAAAAAACACAAACAAATGATTTCATGAAAAATCAAAAGCAATCTTGAAATGAATAGGAGAAATTTGATTTCCTCATTCATGACATAATTTTGTTTATTCAATTCAAGAATTAAAAATAGACATTTCTCCTGCTGTAAGTATATCATTAAAGATAGGTAAGTAACAAATGGAATCAAGTTATTTAATAAATAAATTTCATCTTAAAGGTAAAGACCAGTTATGGTCATGCGATTGCATTGTGAAAGAAATGTTGTGGAATTGATCAGAAAAGGTTGATCATCTAGCATATAAATATTGGTGTGTACTGCAAGGTTCTGGAATCATCAAAATGATAAGAAATTTGGCCCAGTCTTCGTAAAGTTACGAGCACTGTACACAGAAAGATGTATATGGGACTATACGCAAACGTGCGAGACACATGCGTTTATCTCTCACAGACCATGTAGATAAACTAATTTACCAAATATATCAATTAGTAGGCGGTTTCGCGGCAAAATTTTTATCATCATGTATTAGTCAAAACGTATTCTTTCACATGATTGGTAATAAGAGCTTCCATTTCATTTTTCGAAATTGGGGCGTTTCCAATACTGGTCTTTACCTTTAAAGATACTATGTCCCTTTTGCAGCCAACATCGAATTCTGTAGAACTTTGCAGGAATTATAAATATGTCATGCACATGTATGTCCTATCGGTGAAATTTAAATGTTAGCAGTGTCCTAATAATCAAATTATGCAAGGAAACCCTTTTACTTGTCTACTTCACTGTCAGACACTATTGAGTGAATGACTGGCTTTTATTCTTCTTTGGTAATAACATACATAAAATGAGCTGTAAAGGGTACATGAGCATTTGTCTACATCAATAACCCACTTCTTGTAATGGCCAAAATTAATCTGATTAAACAACCATTCGGTACAATAGTTTGAAAATCAGACTAATACGTATCACTTAAGTCGATTCGACAACTAATAGTCGTTTTTTTTCCACTTAAAGACATTTTCAAGCCCCCCCCCCCTTTTTTTAAGGGAAGTTCTAAATTAGTAATATCTTTCAAATGCCATTGGAATTTAACCTTTTCATTTTTTGGGGCCTGCAAATGGGACATAGTACCTTTAGTGAAGAAGCTCACATTGGCGATTTGAAATAAATGAATACAAGTACTACATGTACACTGTACATTGCGATCAATGGTATCATGTTGTCTCTACTACTCTTGCAAATACAAATTTTCATGAAACATAAAGAAATTAAATGAAATTGTGTGTAATTTTAACCATAACTTCTACTATATACCTTCATATGTAATGAGCATTATAGGCCCTATCATTCGAAAAAGAACTAGACTCTATTATGAATTTTATTTATTTTTGTTGTTAAAAAATTGCGTTAATCTGTTCTTGCATTTAAACTCTTCATCTTCAACAGTTGTAACATCTAAAATGGATCTTAGTGATTTCTGCATTTGTCAGATTGGCAAGAGCAGTAAAGACGACATGATACCGTTGATGGCAGGCGTCGCACTCGACCCAGTCATCATCATCTTCATTAAAGTATTCACCTCCGCAATCTCCACATGTGTAGACCTTGTCTATTGCTTCCTCTCTGTCGGCACTACGAACTGTCTTCTTCTTCTTCTTCTTCTTTTTCGCTTCTTCCTTCTCTGTTGTTTTTCTTTTTCTTTCTTCTTTTCTCTTGATCTTGTTCTTTTGTTCTTCTTCTTTCTTCTGCCTCTTTGTTTTCAACGTTTCCCGCTTCTTTGGAGGGACGGTGATAGGACGGAAGCGGAGATGGTGTTTGAGGGAAGGGCTGACAAAGGACTTTCCCCCTGCATCTATTGATGTATTAGGTGGCGCATCTGGCTGAGCAGGTGGTGCAGGTGGTGCATCTGGCGCTTGCCCCGCGGCAGCTTTCGCAGGCTTATCTTGTGTTGCTGGAGTCCTGACAAAGACTGTCGCTGGTAGAAGTTTGTCCCCCATGCATGTCTTTGTGAAGGGAAATAACCCAGCTGCACGGAATCCATTCCGTGCAACCATGGGGTCGCAGGTTATCTCCGTCCATGCCTTGTCAAACTCTCGCGCAAACATAACTTTGCTGACAGGAGCACCCTCATTCTCCATCCTGTACTTGCTCTCAGTGGCCGCCCACTTCTCCTTCAGTGAGGAGAAGAGACTCAAACTGCAAGGCTGAATCATGTGAGAAGCATTTGGTGGCAAACAGTAAAGTATTACCTTGTTTACCTTGCAGAGTTCATTCAACTCGAAAGACAGATGACTCCTGTCACCGTCGACAAGAAGTAGAACTGGGAAATTAACCCCCTTCTGTTTGACGAATGGTATAAAACAATTGGAGATATAGCAAAAGAAAACCTCGCTGTTCATCCGGCCAATGGGGGAGCCTCCTATGTATGAGCCTTCGGGGGCTCCTTCAGCGACCACTGGGCTGAGCCTAACACCGGGGAATACGATCAAGGGGGGAAGGTAGGTGCCATCTGATGACATGTTGGCAAGGACTGTTATTTGCCTCTTGTCGCTGTTGCCAACTGAGGTTACATCATGCTCACCTTTCTTCGCAAGGATGTTCTGATTTCTCCCCTCACCCAAAACAAAACGGGACTCGTCGCAATTAAACATTCTTCCCGGCTCCGTCAGAATGCTGGCAGCATTTTCACAGGTCAGAAAGTCCTCAAGTTGGTTGTACCATCTTGAGATTACCTCGACCGACAGCACAGCTCTCTCTTTTCCCAGCAGTTGGGGGGTTCTCATCACCAGCTCTGGATGGCGATGCTGGAATTCTTTCATCCATTTCTTCCCTGGAAGATTATCCTTGAAGGGCGTGGGTCTCCCGTCATCATCTAGGATCTTTTTCACTGTCTGAAAAAAGGGGAAAAAATAGGGAAATGAAGGATAACAAGGTAAAATACTCTTTCTTACATAATTGTTATTCGGTCAGGGTATTATTTAAGAGAATTGCTGAGTCACTTAATGTTTCAGGTAATATATTACAGTCTAATCCTCTTTTAAGAGTAAGAAGGAGTAATCAGATTGGACTAGTCTATTCACTCTTTGGACGCCACATTAATTCATGGTAAAGGAAGCTATTTTTTCTACTTATTTCATTAGGTGGTCTGTTGAAAACAGATCACCTATTGTTTTCGTCAGAATTTTCTTTCTTTATTATTTATTATTATTTATTTTTATTTATTTCCTACACTTTTTTGTTCATAGGATAACTCATGATTGGTTGTGTTAATTTCTTTCAATTTTGACACAGTGATAGGTCATTGTCATGAGACGTGACAGAAACATTTTCAAGGTCATCAAGTCATCGTGACGTCATCCAGGCGCCATTTTGTGGAATCACATTATCCATCATATCTTCATGATGCATTATCAAAGGTCATTCATATTAATATCATATATACTTCAGGTCAAGGGTCAACAAGTCATGTCATCAAAGGTCACATAAAGGTCATGACGCGCACGTACGCGTGCGTCAAAATTTTAAAATGCTAAAAATCACTTAACTATTAAACGAGAGTACGAATCAGGTCATTTTAAGCATTTCAAAATTTTCCGTCCGTACGTGTCCCCGCACGCGTTGCGCGCGCTCACGGCACGCGGAAGAGGTCAAATTCAATTTTTTTACATGATTTAGATTCCTCTTACCGTAAATGACAATTTACAATAATTTCAGTTACTCTTGACCTTTCATAAGGCTGTGAGCGCGCGTCAAAGTTCAAAATCCGCGCGTGCTGCTATGGGAAATATAATGCAAATTTGATCAAATACATGCCATTTTAAAAATCGAAATAGCTCTTCACATAGTCAATTGACTTCCAATTTTTATATCATAGTTGCAAAAAGTATGAGTTGGAGATATGATTTCATGTCTCATTTGACCCTCAATTAACTCATGACGTCATCATAATGGCCTCCGAACTCAAAATTTCAATTTGCATATTATGACGTCAGCAGATTTTTGGAAAATTGATTGTATCTCTGTAAATATTGATCAATTTTCTTCTAAATTTTGATATGTTTTAGCTGAGACAATTCTCTACAAATGCAGTTGTCACAAATTTTCATTTTGACGAAAGCATCATGGCGTATTTTTGCGATTAAAGGAAGCATGTTAATTTTTCACAAAACGGGATTCTACATTCTCGTTTTTCGCGAGCAATATCTCCGTCGTTTTATGTTCGTTTACAATGAGCTTTGAGTATGATGTAGCTGAGAGAATAAGCTATCACAAGTGTGCCCTTTATTTTTCGATTAGATGCCGGGATCATGCTCATATTTCACTTACAAAGTGGGATTTGTGAATTCTATTTTCCGTTTACGTGTAATCTCTATGGGAAATGTTTTGGTATATCGGTAACGCACTTGACTTCCGACCTCAAGGTCCCTGGTTCGAGTCCGGGAGTCTCCAACAATTTTTTTTCTTCACTTTTTTTTCTTTTTTGACTTTTCAATGATCATAAAATTGAAAACAGACCACCTAATTCGTCCCCATGACGAATTAAATTTCTAGTTTTATAATGATGTTGAAAAGCCTTGTGTGAAGTGATTGCTAGAAATTGCTAAAAAGTATATACCGGTATACATATATATTTAAAAAAAAAAAAAAAAAAAAAAAAATCAGCTATCATATGAAATACTGCCCATACCAACACAAAACCAATGCAGTAAAGAGGGGCACATAAGCTGAAGCTTCAAGCCTCAACACCAAAGTAGAGTAAAGTAAGTAAAATCACCAGCATTAAAAGGAAAAAAAATGTAAAAACAAAAATGGGACCTTCTGCCTTTTCATGACAAAAACTTGTCGTTTAAAATTGAAACCCCCATTTGACTTTCACTACCCTAGAGCTAAGCCTAAAATAAACACTAGCGCTAAACAATGTGTAATCCCCCTGCGGAGACCTTGGCGAGGTGATAGAGAGGGAGGGAGAGATACATGTAAGCATGATAGAGGGAGAGAGGAAGGGAGAAAGAGTGCTAATTTTCACAATTAAAATTGTTGTTTTATTGCCAATTCTGGGTCATTTTGCTTCGTTTGAACTTTCATGGTCTTTATCTAAATTATAAGTGACTTTTGGACATGAAAAAATCTTAAAACAAGTAAAATATATATTTCCTACTTCTCATTTCCTTTCAGGCAGAGCCCCAGAAAGACTTTGTTTACACTATTACATAAGATGATGACGAGTACAGCTGCCATCTCTCACGCAGAGCTGCAAGGCTCTGTCCAAGTTTTAACGAGAGAATCAAAATTGGGGTAGCTATACCCCACCTGGTTTACATTGGTTCATGTGTTATAGTGGTGGGGTATTATTGGCTCTGTCAAAGTTTTAACGAGAGAAACGAAATTGGGGTAGCTATACCCCACCTGGTTTACATTGGTTCCTGTGTTATAGTGGTGGGGTATTATTGGCTCTGTCAAAGTTTTAACGAGAGAAATGAAATTGGGGTAGCTATACCCCACCTGGTTTACATTGGTTCCTGTGTTATAGTGGTGGGTTATAGTTCTAACGAGAGCTTTTCATAATGTAGCCAGGCACTCAGAGAATGGAGAAGGGTAATAAATTTCATAAAGAGCCGGCTGGGAGAGCTGTTTAATAACTGAGGTAAATTGCTCGGGTAAATTAACAATTATTCAATTAAAAGAAATGTTGTTATACCTGTTTGAGATCGCTTAGGGTTTGTCCGTACCCGATTTTCGCCATTCTAATGACCCATTCAGCGATGTTCGCTTCCTCATCCATAGTGAGATAAGGGCGTGGTCCACTACGGCAATTAAGCGGAACCCTATAGGACAACTAAAAAGAAAATATAAACAAAAAGACATTAGTTGTGGCGTTAGAAATACATAAAATCAATATAACATAGCTACATGTACAAAGCTCTGGAACAACTAAGCCCCCTCCATATTGTCACCATTAGAAGATGAATTCAAATGGAGAAGAAATTTAGTGAAACCATTAATACAATTATCTATCAAGCAATGTCACTCTGATATTCTTATTTTAACTCCAATGGTACGTAACCTAGGGATAAACGTCATATACAGTATTGCTATAAAATTGATAATGATAATAATGTTTATTAATTATATGTTATTAAAATTCATATGTTTACCTCTATTGCCGATCTTACAAAAGACGTATATATAGAACAATTTCTTTTTTGATAATCGCCTTAATTTAATTTTTTTTTAGCATATCTTCATTTAAACATATATTTTTGGTAAGTGATCAAATCAACAGCATGGCTTTATTTTATCTAATGTACCTTATCCATAAGGGTGGCTCTGGGAACTTTATAGAGTCGAGAAGCTTCCCTCACGGAAATCTCCCCCAACGAAACTCTTTGTACAGCATTGACCATAGCCTCCTGGTCATACCCACGTCTGTAACTTCCTCTCACTGGAGCCATCGCTCCTGTTCTAATGACCTGTTCAGCGCAATTCACTTCCTCAGCTATAGGGAGATCAGGGCTTGGAGCCATCTCTCTTGTTCTAATGACCTGTTCAGCGCAATTTGCTTCCTCAGCTATAGGGAGCTTAGGGCTCGGTCCACTACGGCAATTAAGCGGAACCCTATTGGCCAACTAAAAAGAAATATAAACAAAAAGACATTAGTTGTGGTAGAATAACATATAATCAATATAATACAGCTACAAAGCTCTGGAACAAAAGGCCCCCTCCATATGATTTGATTTGATTACAATTTATTTCCATATTTCACAAATAAATTTAAACAAGTAATTATACAAACAAACATTACATTAAAAAACGAAATACAATTAAATGAATATATATTGTCACTATTAGAAGATCAATTTAAACAGAGAACAACTTTCGTGAAACCATTAATACAATCATCTATCAAGCACTGTCACTCTGATATTCTTATTTTAACTCCAATAGTAACCTAGGGATAAACATCATACAGGTATACAGTATACATATAATAAACATCAGTGAGGGCATTAGTAAGAATTACCCACACAAGGTACCCTTGGAACACTCTAACGTTTGGACTGTTTAGAAGGTACCAAGTGTGGGTAAATTTACTAATGCCCAAACAAAATGATGTGTATTATTTGTTTTATAAGATGTATGTTTCATTTGTTTTATAAAATGATGTTTTCTAACATGATTTTGATAATGACCGGTCATTACCCAAATTACGCACGGTTACCCGTTAGGCAAAATAAATGCCTGGTCACGTGTACGCTTTCAGCCAATCATTTGATTAGGATCTATGTTATCATCTTATAATATTGCAATAAAATTGATAAAGATAATAATGTTTATTAATTATATATTATTAAAATTCATACGTAGACCTCTATTGCCAATCTTACAAAAGACGTATATAGAATAATTTTTTTTTTGACAATCACCTTAATTGTTTTTTTTCTTTTTTTCCCTTGTTCAGCGCTGTTCCCTTTCTCAGCTATAGGGAGCTTAGGGCTCGGTCCACTACGGCAATTAAGCGGAACCCTATTGGCCAACTAAAAGGAAAATAAAAACAAAAATACATTAGCTGTGGTGGTAGAATAACATATAATCAGTATAACACTGCTACAAAGCTCTGGAACAAAAGGCCCCCTCCATTTTGTCACCATTAGAAGATCAATTAAAACAGAAGAAATTTAGTGAAACCATTAATACAATTATCTATCAAGCAATGTCACTCTGATATTCTTATTCTAACTCCAATGGTACGTAACCTAGGGATAAACGTCATATACAGTATTGCTATAAAATTGATAATGATAATAATGTTTATTAATTATATATTATTAAAAATTCATTTGAGACCTCTATTGTCAATCTTACAAAAGACGTATATAGAGAACAATTTTTTTTTCGATAATCGCCTTAATTGTTTTTTTCTGCATATCTTCATTTAAAAATAAATATTTTGGATAAACGATCAAATCAACTGCATGGCTTTATTTAATTTAATGTACCTTATCCATAAGGGTGGCTCTGGGAACTTTATAGAGTCGAGAAGCTTCCCTCATGGAAATCTCCCCTAACTTGACTCTTTGTACAGCATTTTCCATAACCTCCTGGTCATACCCACGTCTGTAACTTCCTCTCACTGGAGCCATCGCTCTTGTTCTAATGACCCGTTTAGCGCAATTCGCTTCATCAGCTATAGGAAGCTTAGGGCTTGGTCCACTACGGCAATTAAGCGGAACCCTATTGGCCAACTAAAAAGAAAATATAAACAAAAAGACATTAGTCGTGGTGGTAGTAGTAGCTGTCTGTCGCGAAGCGACAATGACTGCCTTCATTTTCAATTTACAGCTGTTCTCCATACAGCTCGCTGGCCTGCAGCAATTGTCCAAGTCTTGATTTCAATTTGCCTCCGCTTAAGGTTCCGCTTGATCGTGGTGATAGAATAATATATAATCAATATAACACTGCTACAAAGCTCTGGAAAAAAGGCTCACCTCCATATAGTCACCATTAGAAGATTAATTCAAACGGAAAAGAACTTTAGTGAAACCATTTATACAATCATCTATCAAGCACTATCACTCTGATATTCTTATTTTAACTCCAATGGTAACCTAAGGAAAGACGTATATGTATATAGAATAAATTCTTTTTTTTTAAATCGCCTTAATTGTTTCTTTTTGCATATCTTCATTTAAATGTATATTTTTGGTAAGTGATCAAATCAACTGCATGGCTTTATTTCATCTAATGTACCTTATCCATAAGGGTGGCTCTGGGAACTTTATAGAGTCGAGAAGCTTCCCTTGTGGAAACCTCCCCCAACTTGACTCTTTGTATGGCATTTTCCATAGCCTCCTGGTCATACCCACGTCTGTAACTTCCTCTCACTGGAGCCATCTCTCTTGTTCTAAAAAAAGAAAAGAAGAAGAGGATAAATTTAATTTTATCTAGAGTCCGATAAAAGCATACAAAAGTATGTTATCAGAGTATTCAAAGTAAAATTTCTGTGTGAACTTTTCAATCTTTTTCCTAATGTCATCCCTTCTTTCATTATCATCATCACCTTTTTTCATTGTCATCGTCATCTTCATCACTGCTGTCATCTTTTTTCTCATTATCATCTTCATTTTAGACCCTAGATCTAGACTATTTATTTATAATTTATTCTTTTTATCATTTCAAATATTTTCTTTACACCATCTCATTTGTCTTTGCTCTCCTCATCTTAATTTGCGTCTTAGCAGTGAGTCAGTTGTGCGAATTTGGCATCTTACGTTGCGTGGCCGAAAACTCCAGCTGCTGCCCACTTGTAACAAGCTGGAATTTCAATAGCTCGCACACACAAATTTAGGCTTCAGTTGCAAAATGGTTGCGATAGACAGAGGACTGTAGCCCAAGAGCTCCAGTTTACGAGAGATTTTACCGTAAATACAATGAATTAAAGAATAAGCGAGGTCTAGATATTTAAGTTCCTATCGTCTTTATAGCTGCACACGTAAGAAAGCTATAAATTGGACTCGACGTCCAATAGAATATGTCAAGTTTTAAAGGAAAATTAGGAGCAGATGTACTTACGTGTGAACACCAAATCTTTGCAGCTTTGGTACCTGGGGCTATTGCTATGCAGTACCTGTGAATTTCTCTTCAAGCACGAGCGAAGTAGCGAATTTAGAAAACGAGAAGTGCTGAAGTGGCGGAAAACTCCCTCCTTTACTCTAGTAAATCATCTCCATTTAGCAAGGATTAAGTAGGCAAAATAAAATATAATAAATGAGAAATGATATTTACCCTGTAATTAAAAACAAAACATATGATGACATATAATATACCAACAAATCATTATGATTAATCGAATAAATAAATAGTCTAGGTCTTTTACTTTTAAAGATTTTTACTTTTGAGGCACTTCTTGGTCATTTTGAAGAGCAATTTTTTGGAGCTTTAATATTACACTATACGACAGACACTGAGAACACGCACATGTAGGGCTATGCATCTCAGATTTAACATTGTTAAATGATCGATGCCTTTAAAGGTAATACAAAGTTTTGGTATGGGGTCATGAATTTGGTTCAATGCAATCCTGCAATATTAAGTGATCGTTGTCGCGGTTGAAAACGAGTCTAAAGTTTTGAAATTGTAAATTTAAAACTCTGTAGGGTCTATGTGGCATTGTGGCTCCCTCTCAAGGTTAAGATATTAAGTATAACACAATGCTTCTTGACTAAAATTGACCGATTAGCTATTCCCGCTTGGAAATTATATATCAAAACTACATATTCTGAGATTTTCATGGTCGCAGCTAACATCGTACGGCCGTAGGCACTATTTGAAATTAATCAACATTTATTTAGATTTACCGGGAGCACCAGTAAATTTTTATACCGGTATTCAATTTTTCTCGAAAGCAGAAGTGTTTTACTTTTAGGGGCTAATTTGTTAGTGTTTATAAATACATCCACAGGGCCATCCAAATATATCAAAATGGTAAAGAATCACTATCCACCCAATTTTCAAAATTTCCCAAAATTTTGTAGATCTAGATTCTAACTTTAGAACTCTAGATGCTAGACCTTTTCAATTGGTTTTTCAACATTTCATTTGGACATTATTTTTTAATTTTGATGCTCTTTCAGAAAAGGAAGAAAAAAATATCTAAAAATAGATTTTTTGACGTCACAGCTTCGGTACTCTATAGAGAGTCAATGCTAATGCGTATTGACTTAGGCTTAACTTTAGCCTAGGCCTTAATGCCTAGCCTTGGCTTTGAGTTTGAAGCTTTGGCTCAAGCTCAATGCAGATGTAGTGTAGCATGCAGCGCGCAGCGGAGCTGAGTCACACAGATGTCTGCACGTGGGGCAATGCATTAATACTCACGATTCACGGTGATGGTTTTCATATCGTCATTCGCGATTAGAAAAGCCAAGGAATCACTCAAAATTGATTTACAGCTCTGACATTGGAATACAACAGGCAATTCTTCACTGCGAACGTTGGTATCATCTACGGAATCTTTCAAGACATTCATCTTCGTCCCTTGTTTTGAAATTCGAAGCGTGTCGGGCAGTTAATGAATATTCATGAAAGCACATATGACGTCACATTCTGCACAATGATTGAATCAAGACGGCAGTGTCGACGGAGGAAAAATATCAAATTATTCAACAAACCGAGTAAGCAAAGCTCTTTTTAAGATTCATTCGAAATCTATAGTTACATTTGAAGTTTATGATAGTGAAAAAGCTAGTCTTAGCACTTGATAAGTACTTGTTATCAGCTGTGAGCTGAGAGCGTGTGCGGCGTGTACGTGAATATTTGCAGACAGAGGGTACTTGTGACAGTCAACGCTCGCCGACCGTCTGGCCCAGCTGACCGCTGAATTAGGCTCAGCTCGGCCGGGCCGGGACCGGTACATTGCATGCATGGCAGCTTCGGCGCATCATTGACATATCAATTTATCATGACACTGTACTTGTCACTCTTTCTAAACATCAGCGCCTCCACTTCTTCTTCGGGAAAAGTGCATCCTTCATTGTTGAAGACCAAGACAACAAACTGCTCAATCAATGGCACAGGACAAGAAATACCGTACAGTAACCATATCATTAGACCGAAAGCTTCAGTCTCTCTAATCGTCGGTTGTTCCACTGAGACTACGTCTGGCTCCACTAGACCTCCGATTATAGAGACTGAAGTCTGGGGACCTCTTTCTGTGAGGCACTGTACGGAACAAATGGTTCGGTTCGACCGGACCGCGATGAATGAGATATGCAACGAGATTTTCACTCTTTACATCCTCATAACTGCTGCAATTAGATCTATAACACAAATTAAAAATAACATGTATATAGCTTTGCCTTGCTCATTTAGATCCTAAATTAATGATTAATCCGAGAAAGTCTCGTAGTCAACATTATCCGTCTTGGTGTTAGTTGATGAATATTCATTTTTTCTTTTCGAACGTCCAATAGCTACCGTAGCTACGTACGAGTAAGCCCAGCTTGACCAACGAACTCCCACAAAACGAGTGCTCTGATTGGCCATTTGGCTATGTTTTGGTAGGTTGACCCGGAAATATTTTGGCCGCCGGGTCATATAGCCCTATGTTCCGAGTGCATGAACGTTCGGAGATACAAATTGGATAATTCATATAAGTCCGTAAATTATCCATTGAATATTGAGTTATCAAATTTTGATAACTGTAATTAGGACAAATGACATACCGACCTAATTTACATCTGATTTAGAAATCAGGAAATTAGATCTAAATAAAGAAAATCGGGGAGAAAATGTCGTGGATGAAAATATGCACGTATAGGCCTATAGCCACCCCCACCGTACGAGATCTCTGGGTTGCCATCTGTATTGGGGAATGACAACAAATGTCAGTTTTATTAAAGAAATGACCCAAATCAGATGGTTATTGCTGTCTACCATATCATATGAAATTGATAATGATTATTAAACAAGTTCATCTTATCTCTAAGTCTGACCTGAGTTGACTCTGCGCGGATCTGCTGGACCTACTAAATATCAAATGTTGATTCTATGATTATGATAGACTAAGTAATATTAATAATCCGTAATCCGTAAATATAGGTCTATATGTTCTCTCAGTTTCGATTGGCATTGATTAAAATCCCTAACTTCAAGAATAGGCTTTGCCTGGCCATGGCCAAATGTGTCAAAATACCCCAAATCAGGCTTGGCAGATCATTGTACAAAAATATATAGTCGTTTATGTATTGAATTATGAAAGTTGACACAGAACTATTATAGGCCCTATATGTATAACTCTCTTTTCTACATCATCTTCTTTCCCATTCTTCTTTCTCCATCACATTCTTTCCCCATCTTCTTTCTCTTTCATCTTTCTCCATTCCCTATCAACCATCTTCTTTCTCCATCACATCTTTTCCCCATCATCTTCTTTCTATGTCATCTATCTCCCATCTTCTTTTTCCGTTGATAATCTTTATCCATCATCTCTTTCCTCCATCATCTCCTTTCCCTATCAATCATCTTCTATCTCCATCACATCTTTTCCCTATCATCTTCTTTCTTTCCCCATCTTGTTTCTCCCTTGATTATCTTTATCCACCATCTTCTTTCTCTGTCATCTTCTTTCTCTGTCATCTTCTCTTATCTTCTGTTATCATCTTCTTTCTCCATCTACTCTTTTCCCCATCATCTTATCTTCCCATCATCTTCTTTCTCCATCATCTTCTTTCTCCACCATCTTCTTTCTCCATCTTCTTTTTCCACCATCTTCTTTCTCCACCATCTTCTTTCTCTGTCATCTTCTTTCTCTGTCATCTTCTTTCATCTTCTTTTATCATCTTCTTTCTCCATACTCTTTTCCCCATCATCTTATCTCCCCATCATCTTCTTTCTCCATCATCTTCTTTCTCCATCTTCTTTCTCCACCATCTTCTTTCTCCACCATCTTCTTTCTCCACCATCTTCTTTCTCTGTCATCTTCTCTCATCTTCTTTTATCATCTTCTTTCTCCATCTACTCTTTTCCCCATCATCTTATCTCCCCATCATCTTCTTTCTCCATCATCTTCTTTCTCCATCTTCTTTCTCCACCATCTTCTTTCTCCACCATCTTCTTTCTCCACCATCTTCTTTCTCTGTCATCTTCTCTCATCTTCTTTTATCATCTTCTTTCTCCATACTCTTTTCCCCATCATCTTCTTTCTCCATCATCTTCTTTCTCCATCTTCTTTCTCCACCATCTTCTTTCTCCACCATCTTCTTTCTCCACCATCTTCTTTCTCCACCATCTTCTTTCTCCACCATCTTCTTTCTCCACCATCTTCTTTCTCTGTCATCTTCTTTCATCTTCTTTTATCATCTTCTTTCTCCATCTACTCTTTTCTCCATCATCTTCTTTCTCCATCATCTTCTTTCTCCATCATCTTCTTTCATCATTATCTTCTTTTCCTGTCAATCATCTTTCTCCGTCATCTCCTTTCCCTACCAATCATCTTCTTTCTCCATCACATATTTTCCCCATCATCTTCTTTCTCCGTTGATAATCTTTATCCATCATCTCTTTCCTCCGTCTTCTTTCTGTCATCTTCTTTCATCTTCTTTTATCACCTTCTTTCTCCTTCTACTCTTTTTCCCATCATCTTATTTCCCCATCTTATTTCCCCGTCATCTTCTTTCCCCATCTTATTTCCCCATCATCTCCTTTTTCATCTTCTTTCTCCATCAAGCATTTTTTTCCATTGAAATTTTGAAATTTGAAATTTATTTGATTTCCAGGTACAATGTACATGTATAAACAAAATAGAAATGACAACACAGAGCATATAACATTAAGAGTTACAAGACGGCGAAAAAGCCACCCGCGGACGCCTGAGGATTACCTAAAAGAATTTCCATTCTGTCATGAGGTTCTCCACATCCACTGGTGTTACATATAAATAGATTTAAGAAGTAACGGTAAAATAACATAACATAATTCAAGTTCATCCATCAGGCATAATAACTAATAGAATGATTGCATGTATGTTGTTCTTTAACTATCATCTCTTTTTTTTCTATTATCGCCTTTCTCATCTTTTTCCTCCATTATATACTTTCCCCATCACCTTTTTTATCTGTCATCTCCTTTCCTTATCTTCTTTCTCTGTCTCTTTTCCTTATCCTCCCCTTTTCCCCATCATCCTCCTCCATTGTCCCTTTTCTCCATTATCTTCTTTCTCTATCCTCTTTTTATTTATACTTCCTCTTTATCAGTACCAGTCGACCATGACGAGCAGTACATTACACTGATGAAGTGGATGAAAGAACATGGATTTAACTGCAAGGGTTGTTGTCTGAAACCTGCTGTCTTTTCTGGTAAGCACAGTTGTAACACATGCATGATGCAATCATAGCATGTAGTAATTCAGATGGTTTTGAACTACATGTAGATATCACCTTACGTTCTAACGCTTCTACATAAGGACTATTCTTCTTCATAGAAATACTGGGCTCCACATTACCATTTTTTTCACATGAGGATTTTGATTATATGATGTGATCTACATAAATTGGGCCTCTGTTATCGAAAATGTTGATATTTTAGGGGGGGGGGGGATGTGCATGTGAAACAAATGTCAGTAAAACTTGTTCAGATAGATCCTCCTGTATCATTACTCAAAAATTAAGGTACAGTGTAATTTCGGAAATTAATCCAGTGCTATCCTTGCAAGCTTCTTCTAAAGAGCAATACCAATATACACACCATTCCTCCCTACCTATACAGATACCGGACGAGGCCTGATGACAAAAAAGAACTTGAGGGTAAGAAGTTGAACATGTATGTCTTTGAATATGAAGTCCATTTGTCCACCTCTAATGATAAACCCCTTATGAATGCTCTTGTTTCATGCTGTTCCCCAAATCTTGCCATCAGATTGCACAGGATAGCAAAAGTAAAGATGACTTCATACACACATGTAGTAGCTCTTTGAGTGGCAGATATAAAGAAACATTGTACAGCATGCTGCAGTGTAGACCCCCTCCAAATTCTCTTGTTTCATGCTCCAGAGACGCCAAGTTCAAAGATTGGCAATGCGTGACATTTACATGATTCAGCGTGCAAGCGCGTGTGCGAGGGTATAACACACGTATAAGGTATAGCATTTTTTCAAAATCTAGCGCGCGCGTCGTGCGTAAGAGCATTTTCAAACCCTCGAAATGCGTGATGTCACGCCTAATGCGTGATACTTGGTAGCTCTGCATGCTCTTCCCAAAATATTGCCATGAGATTACCCAAGATAGTAAACATTGGTATGCAATATTAATATGAATTCTAATTACACCATAACAAATGATGATTTCATACATTATAGCTCTTAAGACGTAGATTTTAAGAAAGATTGTTCTTTTCTTAATGTTTCATATCAGTGTATGACTGCAATACATGTATGAGGGCCATATCAGACCTTGTGCTGCAGTGTAAATGTTGTTTATACTTGTTTCCTCTTATAGCCTGGTGACTCCATAGTTGAGATTCCCCGTCATCTGCTTGTGACGGCCAAAGACATCTTGAACACTGAATTAGGACCAATTATAAAGAGGTATGGATTTTTTGGGTTGATATTTACCGATTTTGTCAGTCACAGCAGACGGTAGGTGTTGCATGAAAAAGTGCTGTTTACATCTACATTAATACTGCAGAGATGAGAACTCTTGTAAACTTGTAATTTATTATGTCACAGATTCTACAAGTAGATACTGATAATTGCTATAAGATTGGCCACCAAGTTAACATATCAGTGCCCCTATAGGCAGTTCATCACTCCCTCTCTCCCAAGAGAATAAAAGCTAAACTGAATGTTTCCTTCAGTAAAAATTATCTTTCTTTCTTAAATTTAAAGTAGGTCCTGTATATTGAATCTTGTTACGTGATACCACTGATTAAAGATAAACAATGGCAAAAATAGCCATAATAACAAACCAGAAATCACCAAGAAAACATTCATAGCAATTCACTAAAGAGGTTCATCTGATTGCTCATGTAATATACAATCATTTGTAGAAATACCCGTTTCGGTATGCTTTTGCTCGCCATGCTGCAAGGTTCTTCAGAACTTTGTCATAGATGGCGTTATTACTATTTTATTGTAGTACGGCAAGTGAAAGCTTACCGAAATGGGTAATTTTACTACTGATTGTGAAGAACTTAATTATCAAAATTTTCATGGGGCAATTCCACGGTAACGGAAGGACACTCAGACAAGATTTTTGAACTTCAGGTTCATACTAAAAGAACTGTTTTATTAGTATAAGATGTGAAACAGTACAGATATAATACCTATATAAGTGCCTTTAATTCTCCCCCAAAAATTGTCATTATAGTTAAGTAGTTTAAGAATGTGCATATTAATTATCTCGGTAACGGAAGGACATAAAAATGGACATGGTTTTTGCAGTTAATTAGTGTTTATCCAAACTTTGTGAAGTTGATGAAGCTTTCCACTTGACTGAAACACATTTTGTTCCCCATAGTTTAATACATACTAATAAAACATTTCTTTTAGTATGAACCTGAAGTTCAAAAATCTTGTCTGAGTGTCCTTCCGTTACCGTGGAATTGCCCCATGGCAAATTCAATCTCTCCAACTTTGCAGGCAGCGGCAGAAACCAACACCGTACCAAGTGGTTTGTGCTTTCCTCCTTACAGAGAGGTCAAAGGGCAAATCCTCTTTCTGGTATCCATACATCAATGTCCTGCCAAAGGACTTCACAACACCAGCGTTTGGCTCCACTAAACAAGCCGACTTCGATGTGCTTCCCACCATCGCACGGAGCCGAGCAATCAACCAATTGCAGGACATTCGGGCTGCCTTCGAGAGTGCTTCATGTCTGTTTGAAGACATTGAGAGAACTTTTCCTCAGTATCGCATTTTCTTCAGCTTGGACTCCTTCGTCTGGGCCTGGTTTGTCATTAACTCGAGGTCTGTCTACATTGAGCCTAGTGGCTGTGAGGCGTTTGATCCTAAAGCAAGCGATGACTTTGCACTAGCTCCATTTCTGGACTTGCTCAACCATTCCCCAGGAGCTGAGGTTTGTTGATATTTTGCAGAAACCTAATATTGTAATTCTGTACAAACTGTTGTATATATTTTACATTCAAAGTGGGAAAGTATGGTTAATTTTAAACATTTGGCTATGGAACTCTTTTGAAATGAGAGAATTCTGCAAGTAATTTATGAACAGTTTCAATTTTAATGACCAAAGAGATATAGAGAAAGAAATTATTATCTTGAATAAGATAATGTAAGTCAGACTAGCTGATGGTAGATTATTAATGAGAAAGCAATTTTTACCCTAATTAAATTTGCTCTTCCTGATTGCTTTCAGACCTCTGATAGCAAGTGTCTGTGTAGAGTATGAAATGCATAATCACATTATGATGCAATAATCAATGACTGATTAGCAATAAGATAAGATGTAAGAGCTATCCACTGATAAGGTATTGTTTCTTTGTTTTCCTCTCCACCAGGTTACTGCTGGATTCGACCCTGTATCTAATTGCTATCGGATCAAGACCCTAGACAGCTACCATGCCTATGACCAAGTCTTCATTCATTACGGTCCCCATGACAATGTTAACCTTCTCCTAGAGTATGGCTTCGTCATCCCATCCAACCCACATGATGCCGTTAGCTTTGAGCTAGGTGAGCCTCTCATAGAATTAATGTTTGTTCAAAGAGTTGGTTTGGCGTTTTAATGCCGGACCATCTTTAATATAAAGCAGTGTTTAACCCCTGATGAGGCCACCCCGGTCAATTACAAAGAATGTATTTATAACTAAATGATTGAAGACATAAATATCTGTACATGTAGGCCCCACACAAATTAATTAATGAGTTATTTGGAAATATAGAAATTACAGAACCAATCAATAAATGAAGGATCGAACAAATGATTTAATGTAATGAAGAAAGAAAGAAAGAAAGAGAGAAAAAGAAAGAGAAAAAGAAAGAAAGAAAGAAAAGGAAGGAAGGACAGGAAGGAAGGAAGGAAGGAAGGGAGGGAGGGAGGGAGGGAGGGAAGGAAGGAAGGAAGGAAGAAAGAAAGAAATTAGACAAAGAAAGGAAGAAATGAAAAACAGAATTATGTTTCATCATTTATGAAGATGATGTGAAAATTTTAATCAAGAACCTGACCATTTTGATGGTTGTACAAAGAGGATCAAAATTAATTGTTAACAATTTCTTTTGGAATAAATACAAGTTGTTTATTGTCCTTCGAATAACCTTGTTAATCCGCTTCTGCTTTACTTCACCAAAGCTTTGTTCCTATGTTTACCGCATGCATTCTTTCATCATGTCATATTCCTTTTTACATTCCTTTATATTAAAGGAGCTGTTGTAGACGCAGTAAAATCTCAACACGACAGCCCTCTTCCTTGCAGAAGAACCAGAGAAGTCAATGACCCGTGGGAATTCAAAGCCCATACATTGAAGTCTGCCAATCTAGATCTTGACTTGTCCTGTAGTATGTCAGGTCCCTCATGGAATCTTCAAACAGCACTTAGAATTCTCTGTATGGAGTACAATGAGATGTAAGTATGTAGTAAATACGACCCATCCAACCACAAGTTCTTTACCCAAATTGTGTTGCTTTCTGATTATCAATGTTTCCAGACTATTAAGGATATAACTTTAATCTAGCAATGGTATGATCATGTGCAATCACATGGAGATCAAATGCTTGATAGTTGGACTTGTTACGTTATGAGTCAGAGATCATTCAAACCATTTCACGTTTTTCTGGGATTGTATTGTGATGTACATATGGATAAAATTTAATTACAAAAAAAAAATTGTTTATGTAGAGTCAGGTACTATCTTGTTTGGATTAGTGGGCACTGAATTAATTGATTTTGCTGTATCCTGTTTTAACCTTTGACTACCCTTTTGTCAACATTTATTTCAAACCCATTTTCATAGGTGACTGGACGTCTTAACCTCTTTAATACAAATTGAATTCAGATTGATATTAAAACACAACATATCTTTAGACCTCAGTCATATTATCTCAATCATCATACTCAATATGTTAATGAATTATTCTTGATCTTTTCTCAGTGTGACTTGGAAGAGGGTGATAGCTGAGAATAACATCTCACCAGCTACCAAGAAACTGATCCCCTTGGCCTTGCATAAGCTCACCACTGATGGGCAAGAGCAGGCTCTCTCCATGCTCCAGGTAAATTCTCAAACTTTTGGCATTGTTAAATATTCCTTACTAGTCACTATTCCTTACTGCTGTTTGTCTAGTAATGTTTGTTATTTTAATATACTTTTATCTCTTTATTTTTGTATTTGTTTTTAAATTCAAGCTGTGGTTGTGCATTTTGCATGTACAGCTACATGTATTAAAGTAGGGATGATTTTCAATTCTCCTTCGTTTTCTTTTTTTCTTTTTTTCTTTCCATTTTAGTTGAGAGAAAAAAGTTTGCCAATGAAGATTAGAAAATTTAGCTACTGTTGGGGGATCTTCATCAAGAGAAAGTATGTTCTGTAACATGAAATGACTGGCAATGCATAGTATCTTAGTAAAATGGTAGAATCTATCACAAACTGATATAAATGCATTTACAATATACTTCTTGAATGTTTTTTTTTTACAGTTTGCTTACAATATTGAACTCTCCATTTGAGTATTAGAACTGTCTCTTTTTTCTTTTTCTTTCAGAAACTTGATGATGGAGTTTGCGAAGAGAACACTGATTATGTTGAAAATGTGAGAATGCTGTGGAAGGAAAGACTTGACATCCTCAGGGCCACACAAGTAGAGTTAGATCCCAATGGTTGATAGAGAAGGTGAGGAGAAGAAAGGGATCGATCTTGTACAGTGCGATATACTTGAAGGATGTAGAAAACGTTCTACATTGTTGGGGGTAAGACAGGCGGAGTGAGAACCTAATGGCTGAAGATGAAGAGGAGAAAGGATTGTCCAGGACCAGGTAGTCCTGGAAACTCCTCTGCCTGACAATCACAAATCAGAATATTAGAGAATGCTACAGGTTGTCTTGGTCAAAGCAATCCTTGTGTGATGGAGGAGAGAATTCACATCTTCATTCAGTATCTCTGAGGCAGAGGTGAGAAGGAGAAAGGGACTGTCTTTGACAAGGTGATCCTTCAGTGATGCAGGAGAGACCTAGATCTGTTCCTCAAGGATAGATATGCAGAGTCATACCCAGGGTTAAGGGATGAGGTAAAGAGGAGAAAGGCTTGTTTTGGACCAGGCAATCATTGAACGCTGCAGAAGAGACTTCAAATCCTGAGGGATAGACAAGCAGAGTTAGACCCCTGGGCAGCGTTTCATGAAACCATCATAAGTACAAGTTCACCGACATCCCATTGAAACGTGTGTTAAACCAATGGGATGTCAGTGAACTTGTACTTATGACGGTTTCATGAGACACTGCCCAGTAGTTGTGGGAACAGTGGGATGATGTGGAGAGGAGAAAGGATTGTCCAGGACCAGGTAGTCCTGGAAACTCTTCCGCCTAGAAATCATGAGTCAACCCATGAATACCGATGGAAAGGTTGCTCACCCTCAGAGTTAGACAGGCAGAATGAGAACCTAATGGTTGAGGGAGAAAGTAAGGAGCGCGTAGAGGTTGGCCAGGACAAAGGAGTCTTTGACAATTTTATGTTTTGGAATCCTCTATTACGAGACAAGAGATTGTAAGAAGAAAAGAAGAAGAACACAATGTTAGGAAGAGAAGAGGGGAGATGACTTGCTCTTGATATGACAAACGTGAAATGTCCATTAGCTTGGCAGCTTCATGTATGTCATCTTGCTATAAAATTCAAAAGAAGACTGCAAGGTAAAAGGGTGAAGGAACTGGCAGAGATGGATGAAGAGGAAGGTCCGTAACTTGGTTTACAATGGATATAGCAGAGAGGAGGAAGATACTGATAAGACTGACCATATTACATTATCTTATTCTTGTGCTGCTGTCAACCAAGACACACTGTTGGAGAGGTAAGGAAAGGTGGTGGAGATCAGAGTAGATCAATAACTGGCTGTACCAAGAGTCATTGTGCACAAGACACCTGTTTACAATTTTAAAGGGAAACAATCTCCAAAACAAAATCTTTTTGGTTGTTGATGTTTGCTTGAAATCGTACATGTCTACAATAAATTATGATAACACAAAAACACATGTAATAAATCCACAACTCATCACAGCATAGAGACATGCTTTAATTTGGCCTGCTGCAACAGGCTCAATGTCCTTTATTGGTCAGTTATTTTGTGCTTGTTTGTTAAAGGTAATACAATGTTTTGGTATGGGGTCATGAATTTGGATCAAATGAACATATTGGAAGTATATGCGATCCTACAATATTCAGTGATCGCTGTTGCGGTTGAAATCGAGTCTAAAGTTATGAAATTGTAAAAAAAAAAATTTTTAAAGCTTTTTTTGCCTTTATTCAGATCTTCATAATTATACAAAATGATGAATAGGAACACCATTGTTCTTACAGTATAAACATACATGTAGTACATTGTCTCATACATTATAAACACAGACATATTAAAAAAATATTTTCCATAAGTATCCAACCTTATATAGTACACATTCAAACAAGTGTACAGAATGTGCTCCAATTCCTTTAAAAAAGGAAAAGGTGATGGTAATACTTGGATACAACATTATAAAAAGGAACAATTTTTACAACATAATATGCAAATTAATTAGTTCAATATAAATTAAGCAATCTGAACAAAGATTTTCTTATATAAATAAAAAGTATAAGGTGAAGGTGCTGCTTCATATCCCATGATAACACAATTTGTTATATAATGATATGGTGCATTTTTCATTTTAACTATGTAAGGGTCTTGTATCAGTGGAGGTCTGTAACTACCGTGTGAGTCAAAAAAAAGTTTACCCCTAGAAAATTATTAATTATTTTTAAAGTCATCTATGAACAGTAATGTATTATACATCTTATGAAAGAGTGTTTTATCCCAAATCATTTGGTACCATTTTTGTGTGGTATGTTTTCACGCTTGGTTGAACAGGAGGCATTGTTTGCGAGAGTGCAAAAATCGACTTGCACCAAAGTGATGCCTACAGTATGTATTACGTTGGGATTAGCGGAGTGAGAGAATGAAATGAATGTATCAAATGAAATGCATTGCATGTGCATTTTGCAAAGGGCAAAGGCACACACACCCACACCCACACACACGCGCAAAAATGTTCATTGATATTTGATATTCGATATTTGATATGTGTGGCATGATTAATTTTGTTAGGGACGTTATTTGGATCTGCAAAGACCGAATTAATACCCTAATCCCAATTGTTTTATTCAAACATCACATAAGCAACTTTGGCGCAAGTCGTTTTTGCACTCTCGCAAACAATGCCTCCTGTTCATCCATGCGTGAACACATACCACACAAAAATGGTACCAAATGATTTGGGATAAAACATTCTTTCATAAGATATATAATAATTTACTGTTCATAGATGATTTTTAAAATGATTAGCAATTTTCTAGGTGTAAACTTTTTTTTGACACTGTATACCGTCTCTAGGTTGTATAGCTCCCTCTCAAGGTCAATATATTAATTAAGCTATAGAACAATGTTTCTTTACTAAAATCGACCGATTCGCTATTCCTGTTTGGAAATTATACATCACATCTACATATTCTTAGATTTTCATGGTCGCAGCTACCATTGTACGGCTGTAGGCGCTATTTGAAATTTATCAAAATTTACCGGGAGCACCAGTAAATTTTTATATTCAATTTTTCTCAAAAGCAGAAAATGTTTTAAGGGCTAAATTTTCGAATGCTTATAATACATCCACAGGGGCATCCAAATAAATCAAATTTCCCCAAACTTTGTATTACCTTTAAATGGTAGGACATCTGGCCTTCTGTTTTTTTTAAATGGGATTGCAGGTAAATGTACACGACAAGAAGTTCGTTAAGAGTTCATCAACGGCACTCATTGACCTTCAGTCAAATTTTTTGTTTTGTTTGTTAACAAACTTTGTTTGTTAACTATAAGTTGTTTCTTATAGTTAGACACCTTTGGTGTAACATTTCCCTGGGTATTCAAATGTACATGTACATGTATTTCTTAACTGCAATGTATTGATAAATAAAGAAAGAAGTTTCGGTGAAACATACAATGTAAATGGGTATCATTGAATTAAATCAGCATTTAATAAAATGATATGAATAAAAAAATAAAAAAAATGTTTTATTTACATTTTATTTTGTGAGTTACTATTGCTTCCCACTAAAACTGTTGTTGCTCCTGGCTTTGATGTTGTTATGAGGATAGATTAACCATGGCACATACATGTTTAATATACACATATACACTACATAAAATCTGAATGAAAATATTTGCTTGAAACACTTTTATTTTCCAACTTAGAATATAGGTGTATATTCTAAAGGCATTTATAATCTAGCTTATATTTAAACATAATAAAGTAGAATCAGTACTTATTTTTGAGTACTGTATCTACTCGAACTTTTAACAGCAAGAGGCATCACTTCTGGGTTTGTGAGTCGGACTGTCTGCCAGTGTTTTATTCTTCATCACTATATCGAGGGTTCAGTACGTGGCACAAAGACGTATCTCCACATTTTGCCAATTAAAAAGTATTTGATATCAAAATGTTCAGAAAAATGTGGGCTTTCCAGGAAACACAAAGACTGAACCCCACCCAACACCCCATTGAAGTCAATGGCTAGTGAAACGTAGACTTAACTCCTTAAGGCCTAAGTGCTCAGTGAGTGACACTTTTTCTCAAAATGGAGTTAGGTCTTTGTGTCCCTCGATATATACATGACACTGGTCAGGACATATACATGACACTGGTAAGGACATAAACAAGTTACATAACAGAATGCCTGATCTTATTTGTATGGCAGTTATTTCTGGAAACATTACATAGATACAACAGGTATAAACAGGTTTCATTTCAGGAAAGCTTTCATGAGAATTATTTGGCAAACATTGGAATGTTTAATGATTAACTACATATGTATTTCAGTTTGATTATTGCAAAAATATGATGAATGTCATACATATAACTTCTGAGGCAACTCTCAACTCCTAAGCCCATACAAAATTAAATATATTATTAAATTAAGAAATTTAATCGATACAAGCAATCAAATGGCACATTATAGCAATAATATTGGCAGCAGCAAGATTTAAAAGAACAAAGAAATGGCAAGGGTTAAAAAGGGCCTTTTAGAACATCTATTTGTCTGTAATAGATTATTTATAATAAATGCCAGTCATTCTCTCAAATTCTACAAACCTACATTTATAAACAAAAGCTTTCACATTGAGCAGCTTTTTGAGAACTGATGATATCATAAAAAATACATACATGTTTAATGAAAAGAAATGAAGACATACATGTAGTAAGAAAATCCTTACAAAAAAATAATGCAATTGTATTGCTATTCACAAACTGTTGAAATTATATGTACTTATATTCTCTTTACTCTTATTCTGACTAAGGATCACATTAACCCTAACGGTACTGGGGGGGGGGGGGGGGGACCTGGGAGGCCATGCCTCCACATTTTCAGAGATTGAGCCGCAATCGCTTGGAGTTTTAAATTGCCTTTTCATGACTTTTTTCCCTCAAGTCTTACGCACATTTTGAAACCATTTTCGTCGAAATCAGATATACCTGTAAGGTGTTACATAACAATGAGTATGCGCATGTTATCAAAAAGTGTTATAATTGCATATATTTATGTACTAGCAGAAATGAAAATACAGGTTAAGATGTATTTCTTCATAAGTGGAAGATATGAATTGATATCAAATTACTTTGATATGTTTCTCAAAGTAACTTCATGTATTCCAGCACAAAGAATACATAAGAAAATAAAATGATGAATTTCAAAACATTTTCCTTCAGATATGAGCAGTGATATGCAGATGGGTAGTGGAGAAAGATTATTCTACAGTGAAAAAAGTGGGTGAAATGATTGTTTTGGGCTTTGCTCACAGTGCTCAACATACTTTTAAAAAAAAAATTGCGTATTCATAATTTATGCAATATGCATTTTCAAATATCATAAAAATAATGAAACTTAATGAATTTGAAATGATTCAATACATTTCAAGATCCTTCACAAGTAGAGAGACCAATAAGAAGAGTTTTCTGTAAAATGCTTAAAATTAGCATTTTGCCTAATTAATTAGGCTATAACAACAAAAATGTGCATACTAGGAAAAAAATTAATAATACCTGCATCTTGTTCCTTACGCGGGTATCTACAAACATGCAATTTTTGTGTATGTCGGACATTCAATGGCCGAGATCATAGCCCCCCCCCCTCCCCCCACAAAGAAACGGAGATGCTCAAAAATAGCCTGGTACAGTATTAGAAATGGTTAAATAAAAATATTGTAACATTCAGGACAATTCACCTTTAGATCCAAGTGCACTAGTAGTGATTCAATTATAAAAATAAATAAAAAGTTATCTCTTTGTCAAAAAATCATAGATTACCCTTCTCTCTTTCTTTACTTTTCTTGCTCCTGTGGCAGATCCAGGATTCTCATGCTGCAGGGGTGGGGGGGGGGGGGGGGGGGGGGTAGTGTATATATGTCCAAAAACTTGGTGACACACGCGCAACAAAAATGAGGAAATAAAAAGGTTATCAGGATTATGGTGGGCCTATTTTGTATATAGCAATCTCTGACAAGAGGGGTCATCAGCCCATGTCTTTTCTTTCTCATTTCTTTTCCCTCTTTTTTTTTTGGGGGGGGGGGGGCGGCATGTGCCCTAAATGCCCCCTGAATTTGCCACTTTTCTTTCTGTCTGTCATTTTCTCTTCTTACAAGTACTTGTAAGTGATACACAATTAAAACTCAACCACGATATACATTGTACATAAGTTTATACAGCTGCTATTTTGTCTTCTTATCTGGTGATGGCACCAACATTTTTTCCAGGTTTCCAAAAGGAAACTCTATGGATACTGCCAGTAGGATCGCAGCAGTGTAGGCCAGAGTAATGATGGCTGCAACCTCAAATGCCTGCAAGACAAAACAAATAACATAATTATTTAATATCCATGGTCACATATTTCATGAACATTCCGACACTCTAGCAATTTTACATACATGTATACTACCGATCCATCCTTGAACAGTTATTTAATTATAGAGGTGCGATTGTTGGGTGGTTCAATACTTGATAGGGGATGCATATACTTATGGGTCCAATCCCTGGCACAGCACTTATCCTTAAGCAAGGTATTTTTTCTGTACATTGCTTCTCTCCACCCAGCTGTTAAAAATTGTATCCGGTAGGATGCAAAAGTAATTAGTTTAATTGCTCAGCATTTTGAATGCCGAGTGTCTGTAAAATGGTGCCTGATTGGAATGCTCCCCTGGGAGTGGAGAAGGTGCATACACTGTGTGCACTCTCAAGCCTCAATCAGATCGATGACTGGGGTTATAATTATTTCTGTATTAAACTTTCAGTTTTAGCCCATTGAATGAAGCTTTAAAGCCCCACTGCACTACTTATAGCTACTTGCGCCCTCTATATAGCAAACAATGCCCAATCGGTGCCTGTTGGTCCCCCATGATCCCCTTTTTCTTCTGTTATTTGAGAGCTGATTTGATGAGATAACCCCCTGTCAGTGACCTTGCAGGGAGGTCTAATACGCCCTGGCCAAACTAGTGCAGACAGGCTTGAATACGTGTCACATATTCAATGTGAAAGTACATATTACACTATACATGTCATTATACAAAATATTTTTTTTTAAAAGAAGAAAAAAATGATGTGGTTTTAATACCACTTCATATATCTGAACAAAGTTTAACGCTGAGTAACTTACAAGCATATAGATGGAGAAGAAGTAGTTGGTAGCAAAGTTGCTGATGTAGATCGTAATAATGATAGGATGTAGAAGATATGCAGAATAGGTCAGACGGCTCATTGGTATCCACAGCTCCCAACTCAGGAAGTCGTTGATCCAACCTAAATAGCGTAAGAGAACGGTGTACATTAGCCAATACACTGTACTACTTGTAGCTACTTGCTGCCTCTATATAAAAACAATGCCTAATCGGTAACCATTGGTCCCCATGATCCCCTTTTTCTTATGTTAATAGAGAACTGAGTTGATGAGATAGCAATCTGTCAGTGACCACCCTGGGTGGTCTAATCCCTCCTAGCCAAACTAGTACAGACGGCCTTAAAATTCCCATAATATGTGGATAATTTTGTTATACTTTTTCTAAATATCATTGTGGCATTAACTCAAGGCAGAATTCAAAGCACCACAAAGAAAACATTATCTCCACTTCCTCCTGAAGTTTGAAATGTGGTTTGTGGCATTGAATAATAATAATAATAATAATATTGGATTCTTATATAGCGCACCTATCGACATTGCAAGGTCCTCAAGGCGCTCCAACATTACCTGGCTATGCTAGGCTGCCGATTTCAACGCTCACAGCATTTAAAGGAATTCCTTCCTACCAGTACCCATTTAACACCTGGGTACATACAGCCTTGCAAATGGCAATACACGTTCAACAACAAAAACTTAAAGCGATCCGGTAACTTAATTTGTCTCAGCTTCTGAAACAAAAGCCTGGATTTAGCTCATGCTGTAATGATAATTATAAACCTTTAGGTCAGTCAGGAACCCCATGACTGTCTGATTATCAAGATATATATGATTGGAAATCGAAACCAAATTTTGTGTTTTCCTAACGATTTTCATAAGACTAGTCTATTGGGGAAAACAAGTATGGTAAAACCGGTCACTCAAAGATTGCTACTTTTTTGAGGCAAGTACTTCTTGATTATTTTGAAGCGCGATTTTTTAGGGCTTCAATATTATACAAATGATGCATGCGCATGAGTTCATTATATGATCTATCCGCACTCGAGTTGAGGCTGTGTGGATCTATCCAAGAAGCCATTAAGGACGAGTGCGATAGATACACACAGCATCAACGAGGGTGGATAGATCGTATCAAGAACGAATGAAAACATGCATCACTTGTTTTATACAACGAAACTCCTAGATCCTTGTTATTTGATGTAAAAAGAATTCATTCAAGATTGTTTCTCGTAACAGTATATGGCTGACAAATAAATCTCAAGTTTAATAAGGCTAAATTAGTGCGCACACATAGCTATAGATATAGCAAGCGCACTAATTACCTATATAACCATTTACGCATAGTGCTGCGCAAGAAAAGGCTCACGCTCTAACCTCTACGCGCACTACTGCGCTCTGAAAACGAGTTCAATAGTACGGGAAAATATTGCACTCCTTTTCATGAAAACGAGTGCAATAGGCTCAGTAAATGAATCACACGTGACCGCGCATGACCAAAGATTTGATTAGGATCTGTGAGTGAGTTGTATAGTACATCATATCACAGACAGTACTGTTAACATGTAGGGACGGGCATCTCAGATTTAACATTGCTAAACGATGCCTTTAACCTCTCTGTAGCAATTTTTATTAAATGATCAATTCACTCATTTGTAATAAGACCGTAGATACACATTTTATCAGGAATACGAAAGTGAGTATAAATACTAGCTACCATGTTGCCAATTTTATATAAAGAAGAAAAGCCCTTTCAGCTCTGGTCCTTGGATAGATTTGAAACTCACCTCCGTATCCATAGTGACAGGCAAACACGACCCAAGAGAGACTGACTGCCCAAGCGAACCGACACAGAGCCATGTAGACTGCATTCTCTGTTGGACTCAGTGGGTGGTTGTTGTAACCTCCATACAGCCCATACACACAGGCCATTCCGATGGCTGTAGCCGCACACCATCCTATAATCACAACAGACTATAACGGGAGGAGACACAAGGAAACGATTATTACAAAAATGAACTAACAAAAAAGAGCAATTTACATGTATTGGAAACACCACCAAAAAAGTTCTTTTCAGAAATTTACTAAAAGAATGCTGTAGTTCAATTTAACACTTGATATGATGATCTTCAGTTCTTTGTAGAAGTAGTTACGTTGATTTTATGTTGATCTACTTTGCCAAAATAATCAATGGCTTATCATTATGCTACTTTACTGCCAAATCTTATAGTTATCAATATAGTTACCATATATCGGTACATGTAATACTTATTGCAACTATTTTCTTTATCTCTTTAGTTCAATTATTTCTGAGTCAGGCTTTTTTAACCATTTGTTTTGCTTGGCATTTGTGAGATTTAATGTACCTAACTAATGAATCTATATCTGAATCAATTTTTACCCTGCACAAAAATCCAGGGAAATCATTTCATTTCAGCAACATTTTGTAAATGACTGGTATCGAATTATAAATAAACCATATTTGAATTTTATTGGGGGGGGGGGGGGGTTAACTGCCTCCCTTCCCCCCTCTCTCCCCCATCAGTATGCCAGGTGTTTAGTGCCTCACATAGTACAGTAATAATGCTTTCCAGCAAATAATAATTAAAGGCAATACAGTACTATAATTAAGTTATAGAGAACTTATCATACCGGATGCAATTTGAAACTCTGTTTCTTGATTCGAAGAAGAAGGTATCCCATTGCCATACCAACCATGTAAGGGAAGGCAACTTTATTATCACTCGCGTTCGTCCGGGTTCGGGACGCCTACTTATCTCTTAATCCCCCGTTCCCGGACGCGTATTGTACGCTGGCGGTCCCTTGGCGTCCCTTGCTCGCGTCTATTGTTGTTTGTTGGACAATAGAGCAGGCAGCCAGAAAAGAAGCCATCCCGTCCGCTAGGACCGCTGTCAATCAACCTCACCGCTATCCAGCCCCTCTCTAATCCTTACTAATCTGGCGTCCCCTGACAATAGCTGACCCGTCTAGAACGCGTTAATCTGGTGTTCCCTGACAATAAAGTTGCACACGTCTAGCTCGTGTTTAAAATACAAGATAGTAAATTTTCATAGATGAATTTTCAGTCTTGAAAGCAGAGCTAGAGCTGCAATCCTCCCGTGTTGATTGATAATAATTTGTCTAAAAAATGTGTCGCGCGCTAAAATAATAAACCTAACCAGCAACGCCTCAAGTCTTTCTACATACAGCCGCATATGAATAAAAGCTTCTTGTGCGACACTGCAAATATATAAATCATATTTAGTAGTGTCTGTATTCCCCCAACCTATTAATCAGTACTGCATTGCGTGTATCAGCAATTCGCGCAAATCAAAACATGTGGATAGCGGTCACGTGACCTAAAATGCGGTCACGTGATCTAAACCCTACAGCGCTGGTAAAGATACCACACACTCGAAGGCCCTCGAAGCAGGCCTGCCTCGAAGGGCGCTTGCGATAAGCGAAAAAACTCGTTACAAAATCTCTGATTTTTTTAATTTTAAGCGCTTTTTTTGGCGAAGCCGTTTTTTAAAACTTGGCTAAGCCACCGCGTGCTTTGGAAATATGGCTCCGATTCCGCACTTGTGACAGCAAAATTTGGCTTTTGGGGTGGATTTTTGGAAGTGACATCGGGATTTCCTTGTACTAGTGAGTGACGCTGTGTGTAGTGCAGTGCACTGATATGTAATTTGCGTGTGTTGTGGATGCTGGTTTGATATCACGATCGGATGCATGTGTGTATGCATGGCCTGGGGTAATGCGCACGTCTTTGAGTGGTGTACATCCCCTGTGTTGTGTGTATGCATACTATGCATACGCTCGTTCTCACAGCCAACCTGTAGCCACGTTCGCATAGCCATACTCAGAACTTACAATTTTAGCACAGCAAAACAAATACGTATTTTCCCTTAAAAAAACACGTATAAATACGTTAAAAACGTTCTGCTTGGCAGCTCTGTGAAGTCTGAGTTTTATCTAAAGTCACAGCAGAACATTCAGTGTTTTTACAAAATAAATATAGAAATAAAAATAAGGATTTACATTGCATGCATGTAGTCTACCTTACAAGTGAAGATGTAGATATGTAACTTTGCCCCCCTGTTTTACTTTTCCCTTTTGTTGATTTTTTTTATTCTATGCATAATCAGGCCTCTCGCCAAGAAATTAAAAAGGCGTGGCGCGACACGAGGGAAAATTTGACCCCGCCCCCCTGAAGAAAAAAAAATTATAAAAAATAATTAAAAAAACGTTTACAAGTATTAAGAGTAATTTGATTAATTGTTATCCCTGTATTATGTTCCGAGTCATTGTCATATTTACCCTTGCACTAAATAATCAATATTTATAGTATGTTGGAATTTGTGAAATTTGTTATCCAATGTTACGAAGAAAAAAAAATGTATATGATCATAGTTGTTTGGATTTTTATGGAGCTAGACCAAGTCATGTATTTAAAGCTGTAATTATTTTCCTTATATTAAAAACAATATTGCATTTTCTTATTTTCACAAAAATTGCAGTACTCAAATTTCTTCGTCTTTTACTTTATATTGGAGTAAAATAAATTCTCTGTCTCAAAATGACATATACACCCGTCGACTTCGAGACACCAAAGCAATTGATAGAAAGTCTGAAGAGCTGTCGACGTGTTTGTACGCCCGCGTCATTAACATGGCCAGTTCATATTTGTAATTTGCTGGAAATTGTTCTTTAAAAATGAGAAATTCACGAGTTTGAGTAGGATCTCACTATTTCATACTTATGTTAAAAATGATTGTTAAATATCATAATTTTGATTTTTTTTTTATTGCCCGATATGAAAATGCAGCCACAAATGAATTTGAAAATTTTGATTGACTGCATAGTTGCTTAGTAACCAGACATACTAGTCAGTTCATTCATGACTTATGAAGCCGCCTCTGAGCTAATGTAAACAAAAACAAAGCCATTTATGGGCCGAGTGAATGACCTCAAGTGAATGTGACAGAGAAGAGAGCGAGAGAGAGGTTTTCCCACGCTTATCTTTTCAGGGGGGGGGGGAGGGGATAACTTCACGAAACAGACAGCGCAATAGAGAGAGAGAGAAAGAGAGGGGAATGTCTGATGGAGAGCGCGCAAACATGAAAGGGCTTGGCCGCCAAGAAGGGATCGGAGCTGAACAAGGGGGAGACATTAGCATTTTGATAAGATCGGATTATGTCCGCATTATGTATCATCGACCAAGGCCACGTGATGAGTGATGGCTCACTCGTAGTTGGTAGTTGTAGTTGGTTTCTCAAATAAATAACAGATAGTAATGAAATGTCCAGAATGAGTGAAGTGAAGTTGTGGATCTATCTTTGCCTTCACGTTGGTTTTACTTTTCCCTTTTCAATGCATTTTCGTATTTATTTAGTCGCCCTTTTTACCTGCGGCTGCCATCTTTCCGTCTCCCGATCCTTTCTTTCTTCTTGAACTCTAATATTTCTTTATTTATATCTTCATCACCAGGCGCGTACGCAGTGAGGGGAGGGGGAACCCCCCCCCCCCCCTCATTTGTTTTTTGTGTGTGCTTATGGGTGACCAAAAAAACATCAAATCCTGGACACACAAAAAAAAATGTGCTCTTACCCCCCCCCCCCCCCCCCCGCCTGTCATTGCTAACTTTTCGGCGCAATTTAACCCCCCCCCCCCTGCGAAAAAATCCTGCGTACGCCCCTGTTCATCACTTACTTCGTCTAATTTTGCAATTCCATCTCTTAGATTTTTTTTTCAATGATTAATATGATAACGTTATTATATCGTTTTTTCAGACTTTCATTGAAATTAGAAATTTGAATTGTGTTCAAAACTGCGAATTCATTCTTCAATACATCTCCCGATTTCTTTATCTTGAAACTTAATTTTTTTTTTCTTCACCTACTTTATCTGCCCCCTCTAATTTTGTAATTCCACCTCTTTAAAATAATTTTTTTTTCTTTTTTTTTTCTTCAATTATTAAAATACAAACTTAATTTTATCATATATTTTTTTCTCGGAATTGCATTTAAATTGGGGAGGGTGTGCATTACCAAGGCGCGTAACGATGTTTAATATACGCGATGTTTTGGAACTTTGGTGTTGATTGACATGACTCGCCTCATTTCAGATAAGCAATCGACCTATACAGTGCGCCTCAGAAAACACGAAGCCGAGAATTGTCGATGTTTTATCATAACTTAATCATAGTTATAATTAATAAATGACACATATTGGTAAAGCTTAGATCCTCTTCAGTGATGCAACTCTTATGCATATTTCACGAATGAGCGATTAAAAAACAATTTGAAGACATGCAGGGTCCTATAGGTAAGGCATTAATCCTCATTACCAGGTCCCTCGGAGAGAACCTAAAGCCGTCGGCCGTCTGGTTGCTTTCTTAGCAGTCAGGTAAAATAACCACCACCACAGGGTATCAAAAAGTCATTTGGCGAACGGTATCTGAATTTCTAGAAAATTCACTTTCTGCCCTTTCATAAATTAAACCTCGATCAGCTCAATCAGAAAAAATGAGCCAGGAATAACAAATTTCTGTTTGTTTAAAGTAATGCTAGCACTTCCATAATTTGATTAAACGAATTCGTTTTCACTGGCTGCCTGCCGTAGCAACAAACAGAGTTATGGAAATAATGGAAATGCAAGCATTTATTTAAACAAACGGAACTTTGTTATTCCTGTACAAATATGTGTCATTTATTCATTATAATTTTGATCAAGTTATCATAAAACATCGATAATTCTCCGTTTCGTTTTTCTCATGGGACGCACTAGCTAAAGAAAGTGTTGATTAAAGAAAGAGAGATAGTACGTGGTAGAGAGAGATTAGAAAGGTGACTGGATGAGAGAGAGACAGTAAGAGGGCTAACAAAAAAAGGGGGGCGTAGAGAGGGCCTGGAGAGAAAGATAACAGATAAGAAAGGAAATTGTGTTGATTTGAGATACAGATGTATTACCCGAATTAAAAAGGAGTATTGTTGGATCTGTTTTTGTGATCATAACAAAAATTCTCCTCACCATTGTCCAGTCGCAACAACGACATACAAATAATGACAGATTTATTATGACATTCCCGCCACAAGTCGGCGCTCTCAGAACAAAGGCGTAGGCTGACAATCGTAAATATCGCGGTCTGTCTGAACTTGGGTGTTGATTACAACATTTCCAAGATACGGTTATCAATCCAACTTTCTAGTACTTCATTTGTGCCTATTCATTGTACCCACGAAAAGATCGATAGAAATGCCAGAATGTCTATTACCCTTCCCAGGGTTCAATGGGCGGCACAGGGTATGCAAATTATAAATTGTTCTAGCGCTGCTGGTCGCTACAACTACAAGGCGGCCACGGCCACGTATCACTCATTCAAAATCAGTTTTCATAAGACCAAACCTCCAAAATAGATGACATATAAAAAATACATAACAGTCTCGTAGAGTAAACATTTCAAAGAACAAAACATGCATGTCTACGTCCCTCTACCTCTCTCTCCCTCTCTCTCTCTCTCTCAACCTCAAACAACGGACCTCTGCATTGATTGCGATTCACACAGTTTTCATTTCATTTACATTTCATTTAAAATGGGGAAAGCCTTCCAATCGCTGGAAGGAAGGAATTTTACTGGCAAGGTGATTAAACGAGTTCTTGCCCCTCTTAGCGCGACAAATAGAAACCCTATTCCTCTCAAGAATTATGTAATATTATGTAAGATAATCCCCCCATTCTTGCCCCTTTCATTGGGGACCCGTTTGGGACGCTCGCGTTCTCTAAACAAAGGAGGGTACGCGATGAATGGAGAAGGTTTTAATCCCCCATACCTTACGCGTTAAGGACAGTCGCGTTCTGCTAACAAAGGAGGGGACGCGATCGTCCTGAACCCGGACGAACGCGAGTGATAATAAAGTTGCCTTCCCTAAGGTGCAATGCGGCAGTACGGCTTGTCATAGATCACTTCCTGAAAGGATTGATTTATATCTGCAGGTGGATTTGGATTAGACAAATCCCTGTGAAAACGCAAAAAAGAAGGAAATAATAACATATAAAATCAGGGTTCCTAGATACATGTATCTTATAAATAAAGGAAAACATTTTTTCCGATCAGAAAAGTCAGTAAAGTTCATTTTCAGTTTTCATATATTGCCTTACACATTGTCAGTTCTGTTTACAAGAAAAATAATTTATGATAATTATAATAACACATTGGTATTTTAAATAAACATCATAAGTACATGAAATATATAACATAAATTGTTTGCTTGTAGTTACTTTATGAATTGAGGACTTGGTGAAATTAGAAAAGAGAAAAATTTGAGAATATCACTCACATCAGCGAAAAGTCATGGAAAAATCATGGGAAATTCAGAGGATTTGAGTGGCTGCAAGAAAAGAAGACGTTCTCTTTTATTTTGTCCTGTGTTCAAACAGCATATCCACTAGATAAAGCTGTCTAAAACTGGATACAGGCCGAAATGATTATGGAATTTTTGTAATCCATCAGAAAAAGAAACAAAATCAGGGCAGTTTGATGAAGATGGAAACCCCTGTCACATCAACTGAATGTATCAACTTCACATTTTCAAATTCATAAATATTGACTTATACCCCAAATCAATGGCCCAGACCAAAACTGTGTATATAACCTTTTATTTGATATACTTACACAAAAAGAACAGAGAAGTTGTGTTTAGCCATGAGAACACCAGTAGTAATGGAGCTGACCACACAAATTACTAGCATACTAAGCAGTCCAAGCAATGGTAGTCTGTAATGATAAAACAACAGTAGGGAACAAATATTTTTACAATATTGTATACATATATATTTAAATATATATTCATTTATGTAGCTATAGTACAATAACTATATTAACTGTCTTCATTTTTTAGAATCTATGCACTGCACATGCATTTACATACAGTTTTCATTTGTCATTATGTTTATCAAGATCATAAGAATTAGTGAGAGAAAAACAAAAGAGAAGAGTAGAGTGAGATAGAGAGAGAGATAAAGAGGGGTGTAGAAGATTTAGGAAATGTAGTAGTAGTAGTAGGAGTAGCAGCAGAAGCACATGTAGTAGAAGAAGAGGCAGAAGAATAATAACGAGAGACAGACAAAGGGGAGGGGAAGGATAGACGAGAAAAAAGAGGAAATAGGGCATACAGTGTATACAAAGATATGAAACCAGATAGAACAAAAAAGAGATAAAAGAGGGGAGAGAATAAATGTAAATTGTAACTTACTTGTGTAGCATGATGAGCAGAAAAGGGCTGATGATAAAAAACTGCATATCATTAGCTAGATACCATACCCAAGCAATACACTGAAACAAATCAAAAGAGAAGTACATGTATAATCCATTGGTCAGGTACAGTCAAACCTGCTTTAGTGACCACCTGTCTACAAAGACCACCTGTCTACAAAGGCCACATTTGTTGTTTCCCTTGAAAATGGTTTCTCATTGAATCATGTACTAAAAGAACCTGTCTACAAAGACCACCTGTCTACAAAGACCACCTGTCTACAAAGGCCACTTTTTGTGTTTCCCTTGGGCGGTCACTATAGACAGGTTTGACTGTATATATACAAATCTAACTCCTAATCGCTAGCCTATAACGTTTGCTTTGTAACATGAGTAAACAAAGTTGAAAGAAGGTTGGAAGTGTATAGCAACAAGAGAATTATTGGTAAGTCGTCGGTGACTTTTTTTCTCCAATATCACCTTTATTGTGCAAAAAACAACAAATGTAATTCCAAATTAAGTCCACGTTACTTTTTTCATAGAATAATGTAAAGGGCAAAATAAAAATGGGCGGAAATAAAATGGGATAATAATAATATTAATAATAAAAACGTTGCTTATATAAAGCGCTTAATACCACCGAGGTCTCTAAGTGCTATGACAAACAAAATAGACTGATAAACAATTACATATTAAACAAAACAAAAAAGTGCAAATAAACCTACAAATTACAATCATGACATAGAAGGTTATACTTACATTATCTTGGTAGAAGTTATTGATGTAAAGCAGGTTGACCCACCAGTACTTGGAGCAGTACGGATCGGAGACCGTAGCCTGCCAGATAGGTCCGGAGCCAAGGTAAGGTTTCAGATGGAGCCAGATCAACATGGTCATACCTAGCGCTGGGGTTAGTCTGATGGGCAGAATTAAACACAATGACGATAACAAAATAATGCTTTTAGTTAGCACAGCTACAGGGCACGACACATATTTTTTCTAAGGAATTGTGTTTAGCCATGCCGAAAAATTAATAATAATACTAATGATAATACTGATGATGATGAACATAAAGATCAAAATAATGATGGTAAAGATAATACCGTAATGATAATGATGTTGGTGATGATGATGATGATGATAATAATAATAATAATGATAAAGATACTAATAATGATAATGATGATGAAGATGATAATAATAATAATACAAACAATGGCTTCTTATACAGCACTTTAACCTGTTACGCTGTGGCACTTATGGTGCTTGCATTATTAGCTTGAGCCGAGCTAGCATTAGATGCTTTGCTGGAAGCAATCAAGGAATTATTTCCAGCCAAGTACCCATTTACCTAACCAAATTTGAGACTGGCCAATCTACATGTAGATTAATGTCTTTCTAAAAGATGTTAGAGCTACAACTTATACGACTTCTATAACTTCGACTATAACGACCTATGCTATTACTCCAACTATCATTCCAATACTAAATGTAGTGTACAAATTCATTTACATAATACAAATCCTTACCTCCAGTATCGATGGAAATAAAACCAGAACCAAGGAAGCTTCCCTCCCGTCTTTGCCATTTTACCCAGAGCCATATAAGCCACCAACAAGCCGCTGTAAATGCAGTACATTCAAAACGTAAATTACATGAACATGAAAAAGATAGTGCAAACAATGTTGTGTAATTCAGAATTTCAAATATTAAATGTGTCTCCAACTGTACATTTGCTATAAGTGTTCATGGATCATTTCATTAAAAAGAAAAAAAACTGGATACTGTGTGGTGTCAAAAACTTCCTCGCTAAATGCCCCTAAAACAAACATATATGTATATACTGGCAGACATCACACAAAATGCACCCTTGTCATTAGATGTGAATATTTGAATAGTTATAATGTAATTAGTGACAATGGATCTCTTCAATGCAAAATGCTTTAACCACTTGTTATTTCATAATTGTTTGACAGTACTGGTGGACCCCCCCCCCTCCCCCCTCCCCCTCCCCCCCCCCCTCTTCCCCAGTCAGTGATGTGAACACCAAAGAAAGATTCCCTTTTTAGACCGATTAATGCAGTCATTTTTCATTTTGTTTAAACATGCATTCTTACCTGAGAAAGAAAAATGAATCAACTGAGAAAAATGCATTGGCCACTGCTTGGAACCCAAATCGACCAATGAAATCCAAGGCAACTGATGGATTCCCTGCAAAAAAATGAAAGAAAAAAAAAGAAAAAAATGAAAACTTGTAGGTTATATGTCATCAGACTATACATTTAATATCAAAGACCATAACACAAGCCGAGCTTAATCGTCATTTAAAGCCCCACTGCACAACTTATAGCTACTTGCGCCCTCTATATAGCAAACAATGCCTAATCTGTGACCATTGGTACCCCATGATCCTCTTTTTCTTATTAAGTGAGAGCTGATTTGATGAGATAACCACCTGTCAGTGACCATGCAGGAAGGTCTAATACCTCCTGTCCAAACTAGTGAAGATAGGCTTTAACTTCTTAAATATCAAGCCCAAGACAAAGAAGGCTGGAATCCCAGGAAAATGCATGTTACGCCATAATCATATTTCGTCCACAGGAACATTGATTTAACAGTTAATTAGTTTGCTTACCCACAACTCCTGCCATAAGAATAAAGAGTGGCACATGACCAAGGATGACCCAGGTCATACTGATGACCCGAATGCCGTTCAGACAGCTTATACCGCCCTCACTGGTCTTAGAAGACAGCAGTTTTGTGAGGTTGCGATGAACAGCAAAGCAGAGCAGGAACTGTTGCCATGCCCTGGTGCAAGCTGGTATAGAATAGAATAAGAAAACACACTCGAGTATATCATAATACATTGTCAATACTACAGAATACATACACCTGTACATGTTCATGTACTTGTAAGGTGCTGTAGTCTACATCACCAGACTGTGGATCACAAGGTACAGGGTTTGAATTTTTGCCATGGCACTAATGTCCTTTAGCAAGACATTAATCTAAATTTGCCACTCTCCACACAGGTGTATCGTAAAAGGGTACCTGGTAGGAAATTATTCCTTGAAGCTGGGCTAAACCAGTTATTAAAAGTAGTTTGTAGACACCTTGACCATCCCCTGGGATGGATACATCGTACAATATATATATAGTTATTATCAATAATATTATTATTTTCAATTTTAATATTACCATCATGATTCATACCTGCAAACATTTGAAAATAAGAATTAGGAATTTTTAGGACGGTATGCCTTTGAAAAAAAGAATTTGCACTTGCAGTGCGGCAGCCTAACTGGCAATACACAGTACATCTGTACCAAAAAGCGAATACAAATTTGCTCCCGATCATGCAGCCATTTAACGCACACAATACGTAAACTCTCAAATCGCTATAGCGCCCCCCCCCCCTCCAAAAAAAAAATCTACTACAGATTATTCCTAATGGTTGGCAAGTATGCATGAATATTACTATTATTATTACTCATTATTGTTACTATATAGTAGTCGAGGTATTATCATTATCATATCGTTCAAAATTCACCTGTCGGGACTTCCTCCAGATCTCGCGCCCCTTGGTCCTCCTCCTCCACCGCACCCCTATCATCACCTCCAGAGGGGCTTCTCACTCTCTGGTAGGGGTAAGAGTCTGATGTCCTGTTGATGACCAGCTTGTGGGTGCTGGGCGGGGCCTTGTAGTTTACTGAACGCAGGGTGGTGTCTAGGAAAGCCCCTAGGAGCATCAAACTTGCTAATAATCCAATAATCGCCCTAAATAGATACATAGAAGGATACCATTTTATACCTTTACAAATAAAATAAAATCAATATATTGAAATAGAATCCATAATTTTAGATTATCATTAGTGAGGAGGTGAGTTGGCTCAGTTGGTTAAGCGTCTGCTTGTCGAACCAAAGATCTCTGGTTTGAATCCCACCCAGGCGGATGACTGAACACTGCGTTGTATGTTAACGTGCCCCTTCCCTTCATTGATGAAGGCTATGTTAAGTGGAAAACACTCCGTCCCTCGGATAGGACGTTAAATGGAGGCCCCGTGTAGAGGAGAGTCACCACCTTTGCACGTTAAAGAACGCACTGCACTATTCGTAAAAGAGAAGGGGGAAACCCCGGTGTAGTGGTCCACCTGCACACCCCAGTATATACATCTGCAAGAATCTTCAGAATTGAAGGAGGTAGATTCTCCATAAGAGGAAGTATACAATTTTACCCAATAATTCTATCACCGCACAAAATATAAACAAGGATACCGTAAATCAAATCAAATCAATTTATTTGTTACAGGTTTGGGACAAACTGAAACTGATTAACATCTTCATTATCCTTATATTTACATATGTTTTCAATTATTTGTCTGTTCTGCTTAATACATTTTAACATCTATATCACAAGATTTGTTTTGGGATGTCATATTTTCAAGCATTTCACTTACAATGGCAGTTCTTCCGCAGATAATTTCACAAATATTGATGAAATACGATACATGTACTTTGACAATTTATATTTTAATGATTTTTCTATAATAAAAGTTCTGTATATTTGCTGATTTATGATCCATTGTTAGAAAGTACTTATTAGTATTATATGTTTGTTATGTTACCAAAAATTGTTTATATTTATATGGCCAAATACAGAAGAAAACATATATAATCAAATTGAATTCCCCAAGGTTTAGGGTGGAGAAAAGAGATTCTGCTTTTTTTATGGAGAAGATACAAGAAACCACAAAAAAATCAATAGAGACAAAATAAGATTTGAACTCACATTGTAACAATAAAACCGATACTGTTGTATGGAGCAGGGGGATCTTGAGCACAGACGACCGAAGAAGCATTGACAGCTGTAATGTTGAAAGGAGCTTCCACCAAAGCTGTAAAATATCAACAAGGTCACGGTCACAATGTCAAGAAATAACTGAATACTTTTCCTCTTCTTGATTAAAAGTAGCAGTGTAAGAAAAGAAGTAGGCCTACATGTAGTAGTAGTAGTAGTAGTATAGTAGTAATATAACTTTGTATTTGTATACATTGCACATTAATAATAATATTGATAATAAAAATATGATAATACTGATACAATTACTAATACTAATGCGTATATTTTTTATTAACACTAATGCTAATACTAATTGTTTGATCATAAAGAGTGATAGATGAGATTGATAGATTAGTTCTGTTGAACATATTTTAACATGTACAAAGTATATAAATTCAATAATAACATTAACAGGTGATAAGAATCTAAAAATATTGTATTAAAGACAAAATAGAAATACCCAAGAACTGAAAATAATGACGTAGCATTGTTGACCTAAACGAATACAATAAGACTGAAGTCCTAAGCCTAAAAGACTTACCAGTAGTAAGGAAAAGGACTGGAAGCGAGAAATAGAGTTCCTATAAAAGGCAATCCCTGCCTTTACTACTTGTTGAGATTAATACAGGTAATTGGTGTCGGTGTTAACTATGATAACGTGTTGGAGAAGTTGACTTATGTTTGTATTAATAAAGTATACAGTTAAACAATCCATCGTTTCATAACGTGTAATTAGTTGAGTCTCCATAGACTGATGTATATCATTAATAGAGTTCGGTCAAAATAGTCATTACAGTGTAATAAAAAGCAAAAAGTGAAGTATTGAGAGAGACAGTTGTGCTATGGAAGGAATATTTGGAGCTCATGAATTTTGATCTTTGATCGCAACACTTTGCAACTTTAAAAAAGGAACTGCTTTGATAGAAACTAAGAGTTTGGAAATAAAATGAAAATGATCTTACTCAGTAAGTCTTGTAGAGCATACAGTATGTCAGAGTCTGAGCAAGATTGTGGTACACACACTCCCCACATCAACTGAGTTTTCTGAAATGAGAAAGCAAAGATAACTATATTTTCATTTCATTTATCTATTTCCATGTCAGATTAAAACAATGATATATAATATTCAAAATAGAAACATATATAATGACATACTGAAGTAAGAGGATCATGAAAGGTACATAAATGGCCCATTTTGTAAGAGAACTTGCTGATGATGTCAATATCAAGTTAAAGGGAAAGTCCACCCCCAAAATAAGTTTGTTTCGATAGAGGCAGAATAATAAGAAAGTCAGGTGAATGAAAGTTTGAGCAAATTCTGAATGAAAATAAGAAAGTTATGAATTATTGAAGTTGTGATCAATCAAATACAAATTGGCAACTCTGTGACTTATTATACGAGCTCTCCTTCATTTGCTTTGTGCATAATATTCCATAAAATCATGTTTTCTTCGTTATTGATGACGGAATATATATTTGTTCCTTGCAGGGGGAGTATAGAAACATATTTGCAATTATTATATTTAGGGTGCATGTATGGTTGAAATTTTTCTTGAGGGAAAATGAAAATTTTAGATTTTTTTAGTACTGAGCAAATGGAAGTTGAGCTCGCATGATACGTCATAGAGTTGCCAATTTGTGTTTGATTGATCACAACTTCAAAAATCCTAACTTCCTTATTTTTAATCGGAATTTGCTCAAACTTTCACTCCTATTAAAACTAACTTAATTTCAGGGTGGACTTCCCCTTTAACTGCATGATAATGTAATCAGTGGCAAGACAAATCTTGTCATATGAAGTGGTGAAAGGCCAATTTTAAAGTCAGGTATCTAGCATTTGGCTGGCTGTATTCTGGAATCTGTGTCAGCATGTATTCATTAATGATTTATATCACAAACAGAAGCTGTTCTCTGAACTTTCATCTGTGCTGGTTGGTTATTTACTGACTTTTGTGAAAAAAAGAAGAAAAAAAATCATCATACTACAAATAAACCAACATCAAGAAAATGACCAACTTTTTATGCAAATATTTCTACAAGGGTTATATTTTACAAAATATTGCCAAGTTGAGAATTCAAACACATGCATGTAAGATCTGGCAATGCAAGTGCACACATGTAGTGTAAGAAGCCTGTAATTTTAATCATCCTGAAAACAACATCCAACAAAATGTCATGTATCTATATCATCCGTGAAAACAGCTGTACATGAAAACATTGGCAAGAGCGAAGGAGATGAAAATAAAAGTTATATATTAATTTTAAAATACTTACACCTGTAGGACTTGGAACACTAGAACTGTTCTGTGGTAATGTAAGCTGTAGGTATGACATGCAGAAATTAAAATCTGAGATGCTCATGCATTCATCATAGTGGCCCATCCATACTGCATTACCGGCCAGAAGACCCGACTCGGGCTTCCCAAAAGAGTCAACAACTGCAAGAAAAATATCAATAAAAGTCAGCCTTTGGAATACATGTATCTAGATCATATATTTTATTCTGATAAAAAAAAAATGTAGTATGCACTGTGTCAATATTAGATTTTTTTTTTAATATTAAGAGGAAATTAAAAATATTTGAGAGCAAATCATTTCAAAGATGTAGCAGACATTAAGTCTGATTCTTGCATGAGATGCCAGATCATCTGCCTTGTTGCGGTTTATGTAGATGAGGAAACAGTGCATGGACATTAATTCATCTCATTGGGCTAGGTAACTGAAGAAGCACTCAGTTTCAAAGCCTAAACCTCCCAGTTACAGGACCACTAGCTGCTATACCTACCACCAATTCTCAAATTTGGGGAAACCCTGGTGTAGTGGTCCACCTGCACACCACAGTATATACATCTGCAAGAATCTTCAGTATTGAAGGAGGCAGATTATCCAGAAGAATTGTGCAATTTTACAGAATAATTCTATCATCACACAAAATACAAACAAGGATACCTTAAACCAAATCATATCAATTTATTTGTTACAGGTTTGGAACAAACTGAAACTAATCAATATCATCATTATCTTCTTTCAATTATTTGAAGAAGAAGAAGAAGAAGAAGAAGAAGAAGAGGAAGAGGAAGAGGAAGAGGAAGAGGAAGAGGAAGAGGAAGAGGAAGAGGAAGAGGAAGAGGAAGAGGAAGAGGAAGAGGAAGAGGAAGAGGAAGAGGAAGAGGAAGAATTCATATCAACTTGCTCACCCTGAATCAGTTCACCGGTCTCTGTTGCCATGAGGTCAGCCAGGTCAGCCTCACACTTGCTAGATACTTCACCCTGGACATGGGGTGTCATGGGAGGGCATCCTGCAGTGGCCATCTTCAGTATCATGTCAGGGGTCATGAACCCAGAGGTCACTTGAATACATAATGAGGTAACGATGAAAAGGGTGTGTATACCCACTTTTTGACTACATGATGAGCGTGGCTCGAAGAACCGCTTGTTGCAGACTAAACGTATCATAGTAGAATTGTGTGGTATTAGACCTGGAGGTTAAGAATACATTTAAAACAGTAATAATTAAGAAATCTTATGCAGATTCCTGTTAGTGTCAGATGGACCCATCCATGTATATGTGACTGTCTATAAATGGTTGATCACAGCGTGGCTCAGCACGATAGTTAAATAGTCACTGATTTTAAAAAGACTTCCATTTATGAAATATTTCAATATGTTAGAGCTGATTGGGTTGTGGACTATTTTCAGAGAAGCATCTTTCCCTAATAAGTAAAACAAAAACAAAAAATGAAATGTGGATCTACACTGTGAAATTACTGACGTTCAATTATCAATAATTGCTTCCTCTGGTTTATTGAAACACAAATAATTCTTCTAAGAAATATAATTAAAGTTGTATAATTGTTTGCAAATGGTTTATATTAAAGATAAAGACCAGTTATATGCGATTGCATTGTGAAAGAAACATTGTGGAATCGATCAGAAACGGTTGATCATCCAGCATATAAGTATTGGTGTGTACTGCAAGGTTCTGGAATCATCACTCTGATAAGAAATTTGGCCCAGTCTTGGTAAATTAAGTTACAATTAAGCACTGTACACAGACAGATGTACATGGGACTATGCGACACGTGCGCGATATCTATCAGGTCCAAATAGATATAATAATTTACCAAATATATCAATTAGTAGGCGGTTTCTCGGCAAAATTTGTATCATCACGTATTAGTCAAAACATATTCTTTCACAGGATTGTTAATAAGCTTCCATTTCATTATTTGAGAGGGGGGCATTTCCAAAACTGGTCTTTACCTTTAAACAGTTCATCTGAAACTTTGCTAAAAGTTTGCTAGAGCTCACTCAGTTTAATGATGAAACTTGATATTTAAATACCACATGAAAGGAAATTTGTCTATTTTTTATACATGACAAGACATTTTCATAAATCACAACAGAGTTTTAGGGATCCTTTGATCTTCTTTAATAATCTTCTTATTTTTCTTCTCCTTCAACTTTTCCTTCAACAGTGTCAACAGTTAAAGACGCATAGCTGGCTCGCATGTACCGAGGTCTTGTCTAAAGTCTATTGTTATTTCCCAGCTTAAGAGTACAACAAAGCCTGAAGTTACTGAACAGTGAAGTCAAACATTATCTATCCCTTTTTCTTTAAAATTTAGGCTGCTACTAGCTAGGAGTCGGCCTACTATATACACATTTCCTCTTGCCTTCAGATTTGGGGAGGGAATTATTTGATAACACGTAGACTTGATGATCTATGCAGACATGAAACTCCTGAAACTTAAAAAAGCAGAACAAAAATATTATGGTTTCCAGAGGCTTTCCACTCCTAGTCCCGGCCCCCCCCCCACTCAGTGTTATTTAGGGTACGCATATGCGTGTTCCAGGCGACCCCCCTTTTCAGCAAAAGTCTGGTGTGTAAAGTCAATACGGGTCAACCTTTTTCTTTTGTTACGAGCCGGAGAGTTTTGTAACACGCATGGTATCCCTCCGTTCACGGAGTGGGGGGGGGGGGGGGGGGGGGGGGGCCGGGCTCACAATGCATGGCAATGGGGTCTAACACTCGGTACCAGTAAATGTTTTTCATTGATTCTATTTCTATAAATCATCTGCTAGTGTTTAATAGACAAGAGTAGGCCTAGAGTAGAATAGAAATTAGATCTACTAGAACAAAATTGAGATGGCAACAAACAAAACGATGTAGACCTGGAAACTATATTGCAGGAAGGAATGATTGCATTCTTCCATTAGGTCCGATAGTAATAGCTAGGGTATAAAGAGAGTAGACTACCATATAAAGGTCACATAGTCATATCGACTGTCTCATGATAGGGAGGCCAATGCCAAAATCTAACTTTTTAATTACTAATTTGTTTATAATAAAACAAAGATTAAAAGAAAGTATTTTCTTTCACTAAGAAAATTCACCCATCTGCCGACTCCAGAAGTTCCATCAAATAGGAGATATCCAGCTCTTTTGTAGACCCTTCCTTCTACGCCTATCCGTACGCAAGAGCCTTGAAACAATTATATTTCATGTCGCAAAATTACGTTCATAATTAGACAGGCCCGAGGGGATGGGGCGTGTCATTGCCCGGACAACAAGTTCAAAACTTCACGCGAAAATTCCATTCATCATCAGCGGCTAGCCTTGAATTGGTCGCACACACCGACACAGCTTGGTGATTGCATTGCAAGCCGCAGTCCTGAAATCGAGCCATGGAGGGACAAAACATGAACAGACAGAAAAAATAAACGTAGTTCTACATGATTGTAGTCAATATAATCCTAGAAAAGAATTAAAATTAATAACTAGGCCTACCTTAAGGTGGTATTCCAAATCCAATATTATTTTCTCATGAGTAAAGATCAATCTGACACTGCATTATCAACGATAGAGAAGTTACGAGGTCCAATTAACATCCATCTTGCAGCGAACACAATACGGAATCAGCATGCAACGTACGTTCGCAGACGTGTACTATATTATTTCTCTCTCTCTCTCTCGCTATAGATCCTATACATAACGTACGGTACTCACTAACCATGTATCATACACAAAACACACACCTTCAAATCATGGCTTTCATTCCAATTCTCAATTGGAGTATAGACTGCTCACATAGACTTTTTTTTTTACTGAAATATCTTTTTTAACACTTCTTATACATTACTGCACGACACTCGTATCTAGTGCTGTGAGAATAAGGTACTATAAGTAAGACTACGCTTGGAGCACGATCTGACTGGAGCTCAGACATATGTCGCAATACCCTTTTTTTTTGGCGCGAACAATGACGTCACTGTTCACAGTTTTCCTTCTCATTTTGAGATGGATGTAGCTATAGGGCTCAAACCAACGCAAGATTGACAGAAACATCATATTCTATCTACCTTTGAATGTTCAGTTTGTAAAAATCTGTATTTAAAAAGATATAATCTTTTTTCTTTATATTTTCTAGTTGTTAGAAGTGGCAATTGTGAACATCTGAAATGTTAATCTCTATCAAAAGTCCTTTACTCAAAACGGATCCCATATTTTTAGGGTCTACCTTCTGCCAATTAATAAGAAGGTTTTTAGTGAGCAAACTTCTACGCCCTCTAGGATTTTCTTAGTCGGTGGTGCGTGTGCGTCATGTAGCTTTTGCTACGACAATTATTGGATTCAAATACATCAAAATCTGCAAGATCGTCAACAAATGGTGAAAGACCGTTACAGATCCGTGATTATAGGTATGTTTTGAAATGTATTATTGTAGACCCTATTTTATTTTCTTATTTTCATCAATTTTTATTTTTACATTATTATGTTCTGTCAATGTTCAAGGTTGATGTTCAGCCAAATAAAGATGACAAATAAAGACGTATTCGTAACTTTAAAACTACATGGTGGTAGCATGGACTTTATTCGATGAAGGCATCGATGGAAACTACGCGCGGTACATTGGGCAATGCGTATACATAAAATGACAAGTCAAGACATGAATAGTCTTAATTTCAGACGTCATACATAACATTCCTCCCCCTTTTAGTGAATTACATGGGTACATCAAAATGAAATACATGTATCAAACTGGCATGCAGACTAGGGCAGAACTATATAACAATATGGTCTTATTTTCTCAAAAAATGTTTGTATAGAGATGTGACACTGGCAAGATAGGAATGTACTCACACTAGGCTTGGGAGCGAGAGCCGAGTACCCGACTCTAACCGATTCTGAAATCCAGAACCGAGGAGTCGACTCCAATCTCTAGAGAGTCGATTACTCGAGCACGTTGGTTCCGAGAAAAGGAGACTCGGTTCCAAGATAAGAACCGAGTCTTTGGCGCTGGAGTCGACTCCACAGCACCAAAATTCAAAGAGATACTTTGCAAAAGTGAACGAAGGAACATTGCCTGAACGAACTGGTGTCGATTCCACAGCACAGAGAATGAACAAAATCAGCTCTGTCAAAGCAGAATGCATGCGAGCGATGGGCGCACTAGCAGCATGCTGTTTTGATACACACATTTGTGTGTGTCCCTCCTTCGTAGTACTGTGCATCAGAGTGAGATGTGTGTGCTATGCGATGTGTATAGCACTGCTGCATGTTGTCTGTAACTGCCCCCCCCCCCCCCCCCAGCTGAACGTTTGACCTTTGGTAAATTGCGCAAGAGTCTTGGAACAATGGCCCCATTTTCTCTCCTCTTGGAGCGTGTGATCAAGTTGATTCATGTTTTCTCTCGTGCGCAAACTGATTTATGTGACTTTGTTTTTGCTCTCTCTCTCTCTCTCTATCCCTAGTCTTCCCTTCCCCTAGACATCAGACGTTTAGTTTTCTTCCTCAAATAAACTAAATCACACAACTCACAATTTCCTCCTCCTTTCTCTCCCTTGAATTCTCCTCATCAAGTTTTATTCTTCTTAAAAATAAATTTGACAGGTCTACAATTTACATGTACATTCCCCCACCCCCTATATCTTATTTCCTTCAGTTATTTTGTTTTCCTTACAAGAATAAATGTGGCAGGTCAACATCTCCCCTTCTCCCTTTCTCTCCCCCTCTAGCATCCCCTTCTGTTATTATTTTTGTCTCAAGAATAAGTTTTGCAGATCTACATCTCTCTGTCTTGTGTTCTTTTTGGGGGTATTTAAACAAATAAGAATAATTCAGGCAAGTCAAGTGTCCCCTCTCGCTGTGGCATCTCTAATAGTGGCTGAAAATGCAGACTAGTTATTCTGAAACCAAGATCTAGCGCTGTTATCTGTTGTTTAGAAAGCACGTGGTTAGTAGTAACCATGGGAATGGAGTGCCACCGAGCTGGGGCTGGGGTCATTAAAGTTTTTGGGTGGCATTGGGCGGGCGGGCGGCCATGTGAGCATGAGTTATTGACACTTAGCTCTCAGATAAAGGTTGGGCCCTGGGAGGAGAGCCAGCGGACCAGGCATGTTTCGGATACATTCCATTTATTTTAGGCAGGGAATCAGAATCTTTAGTTTTACATAATGGATTGTTTACCGTAATATTGGAAATAATTGTTCTGCATTTCTTACATTTTAGCAGTGTAAGTACGAGTTGATTATTCCATAATTCTATGTTGAAGTTTAGAATTTAAATTAGACCTAACATGTTTTTGTTTGTTTACATTGTTGCCAAGTTGCCATGAGTTATTAAATAATTAATTACTTTATTAGCAGTGGTCATGTTTTTTTCTCGATTTGATCGAAAGTAGTAAAATAAATCATTTCATAACTGTTTATGAAGGTCTGCACTTTGATCTTCTTTATATATTGTTTGCATGTAATTGTAGAGATATCATGAGACGAAACAGATATAAACAAAACATCAATTTACACACACAAGTCACACATACATTCATACTTTTGATACTCAGTTTTAAAAGTAAAGTTTTCCAAAAAAATATCTCAGAAAATCATCTGTTGCTATCGGTGCCACTGCTGAGTGGAGCCGACATGCACAGTACATAACATACAGTGTTTAAACACCTCCCTGGTGTGTGTGTGTGTGTGGCCTTTACAGCATTGTGGCTTCAATTACATGTACTGTATATGGCAGCCAGCGGGAGTCGATTCCACTTGGAACCGAGGCCGAGAGTGGGAACCGGAGTCGGTTCTCATCAACAAGGGAACCGCCCAAGCCTAACTCACACAACTTGATTCTATTAAAAAAATCCTATTCCATGTATAACATAAACTAGCAACATTGCTTGTATGCATGTAAATACAACAACACAAAATGTTCACTGTTATAACAACCTATTTTTTACTGATCTAAGTTTTACTTGAAGGTTGTTTGACACCCAAGGAACAACACTTTTCCTCCGTGAAAATAGTCAACATATGCATTATTTGATGCATTACTCTATGCAGTACTTTATGCATTACTTTATGCATGAAAACTTTACATGGCAAGAAAATAAAACAAAATCCTTGTACTTTGATACAAAACTGATTGGATCCAAACTTTATCAACTAACTTATCTCCTGGCATAATAAAGAACAGACCAAAATAAGTGACATTTTCTCCATGAAAATCGTGTAGTATTTTTGATAAAATGTGGAACAATTTACACTGTTACTTTTAAAACATCAACACTTGTGATGAATGCACCAAATTAGCTTTCATCGCTAAAGAAAATAAATGTTTACCTTTTAATCATTGCCTTATAATTATGTAACACATATAAACAACATCTGTTGAACTTTTGCAGACTTATGCAATACAAGATTAAAAATGTTTAACCCCATAACAAATAGAGTTTGATCTACAATAGTTTCACTTGGCATAAATATAATTATCTTGCAAAATAGTTCTTTACTGCTTTGCATTGGCTTTTAGTATGTCCAATTTCCTGGCATTGATAGCATTGCTCTTTCTGAAACGGACAGGATTGATGAACATGTCTTGTCGATCCACAACGCCAACACCTTAACTTCTGGTCAGTCCACTGACCTGTGGGCTTTTCCTTCTCAGTAAGCTTGGAATTCCACTTGCTTGAAGACCTTTCTTTCATCTGCGTGGTTCTTAACTGGTGAACCTCTTTGTCTTCACTACCATTGTCACTGGAGTGCAATTGTTCAACATCTCTATTAGCTATCTCCATGGCCATGGCTACTTTCAACGCTTTATCAAATGTAAGCTCTGATTCACTAAGAAGCTTTCTTTGTGTAGCTTTGTCCTTACAACCAACTACAAGGCGATCTCGAAGCATGCTATTCAATTCTTTAAACTTGCATCCTTCACTCAACTGGCGTAAACGAGCAACAAATTGCGGGATTGTTTCACGTGATTCTTGAACACAAGTATAAAACTTATACCTTTGGACTATTTCAGTTGGTTGGGGGGCAAAATGTTCAGACAGGGTATCCTTACATACTTGGTAAGTTTTATCAATTGGTTTGTTGGGCTGCAACAATGCACGTAATGTGGCATAGGATTTACTTCCTAATCCTGATAAGAATATACCCTTCTTCTTTGCATCTGCTGTAATATCATTAGCTATAAACCATGACTCAAGAACCTCAATCCAATCTTCAAATTTATACCCTGAGTCCAACTGAGGGACATTACCAAACATTTGTGCTGCCATGTTTATGTAAGGCGCATTAAACTTGTAATGAACAACTTTATACCATAACAAATACTTGCATAAATATTTGACTTGAAATACCAATACCAAACAACAACAACATTTGGGCTCTTTCCACTTCCACACATGTATCTAACACATACACATTTCTTTGACAAGCAATTTACAACTGAAGAACAAAATTCTTGACTTAGACCTGGACTAGACTGCAAAGACTAGACGTAATTATTGTCTGATTGTTAATAGGTTCTACTGTTATTTACACTGTAAAAACCCGAGACTAATGTCTAACTCTAAACTTGTAGACCTACTTAGATCCACATCTTCACACTTGAATTACACTTCAACTTGTAATGGTACTAGTCCTGGTCTGGGACTGGTCCTTACACTCAGTTACAAAACAGATTCATCATAACAATCGACAATATTATCAAATGAGTTCTAAATGTTTATTTGCTTGCATCAACATCACCATCACTTCATGATGAGTGGTCTGGCTTTCACTTGGGTGGGTTGCTACTAGTCCGAAACTATGAACTGAGTCAACTGACACTGTCACTGAACTGGATCCTGGTCCTAAATTGAAGGCAATCACGAAGTAACAACTTCCTGTATTTCAATTTTAAGGCTAAAACAAAACACTTCCTCCTCTAGTCTACGCTGCAGTAGATCTAGATACAGGAACCTGGATTCTGAAACAATGTATGCCGGGCGGGGCTGGCTGGGCGGGGCTGGCTGGGCTGGGCTGGCTGGGCTGGGCTGGCTGGCGGGCTGGGCTGGCTGGCTGGCGGGCTGGCTGGCTGGCTGGCCATGGGCTGGGCTAAATTGGCTTGCTGGCTAGCTGGGCAAGGCTAGGCTAGCTGGGCTGGGCTGGCTGGCTAGCTTGGCTGGCTGGCTAAGCGGGGCTGGCTGGGCTGGGCTGGGCTGGCTGGGCTGGCTGGCGGACTGGGCTGGCTGGGCTGGCTGGGCTGGCTGGCGGGCTGGGCTGGCTGGCTGGCGGGCTGGCTGGCTGACCATGGGCTGGGCCTTGAACTTGGTTGGAGCTTTCATGGGCTTGGCTACTGCCACTGAGTTGCATGGCCTACTGTAGTACTACTGCAGCACTGCCACTGGTTGATCGTCCAGTTGAAAGTTAGGCTGGGGGCATCCATTCACCATTCATCCAACTGCGGCTAATAAAGTTAAACTGATGAGGCAACATCAGCAAAACAAATACTCGCTCACCTACGATCAACGGCTGGATCTCCTGGCTAAAGAGTTTTTCATCCAAATTAGGCAAACTCAGCTCCATTAGTTCGGTTCATTTGCTGAATACATGCTGATGCACAATTCTCCATAGCTGTACGTGCTGTACGCCGTAGGCTTGGGAGCGAGAGCCGAGTACCCGACTCTAACCGATTCTGAAATCCAGAACCGAGGAGTCGACTCCAATCTCTAGAGAGTCGATTACTCGAGCACGTTGGTTCCGAGAAAAGGAGACTCGGTTCCAAGATAAGAACCGAGTCTTTGGCGCTGGAGTCGACTCCACAGCACCAAAATTCAAAGAGATACTTTGCAAAAGTGAACGAAGGAACATTGCCTGAACGAACTGGTGTCGATTCCACAGCACAGAGAATGAACAAAATCAGCTCTGTCAAAGCAGAATGCATGCGAGCGATGGGCGCACTAGCAGCATGCTGTTTTGATACACACATTTGTGTGTGTCCCTCCTTCGTAGTACTGTGCATCAGAGTGAGATGTGTGTGCTATGCGATGTGTATAGCACTGCTGCATGTTGTCTGTAACTGCCCCCCCCCCCCCCCCCCCAGCTGAACGTTTGACCTTTGGTAAATTGCGCAAGAGTCTTGGAACAATGGCCCCATTTTCTCTCCTCTTGGAGCGTGTGATCAAGTTGATTCATGTTTTCTCTCGTGCGCAAACTGATTTATGTGACTTTGTTTTTGCTCTCTCTCTCTCTCTCTATCCCTAGTCTTCCCTTCCCCTAGACATCAGACGTTTAGTTTTCTTCCTCAAATAAACTAAATCACACAACTCACAATTTCCTCCTCCTTTCTCTCCCTTGAATTCTCCTCATCAAGTTTTATTCTTCTTAAAAATAAATTTGACAGGTCTACAATTTACATGTACATTCCCCCACCCCCTATATCTTATTTCCTTCAGTTATTTTGTTTTCCTTACAAGAATAAATGTGGCAGGTCAACATCTCCCCTTCTCCCTTTCTCTCCCCCTCTAGCATCCCCTTCTGTTATTATTTTTGTCTCAAGAATAAGTTTTGCAGATCTACATCTCTCTGTCTTGTGTTCTTTTTGGGGGTATTTAAACAAATAAGAATAATTCAGGCAAGTCAAGTGTCCCCTCTCGCTGTGGCATCTCTAATAGTGGCTGAAAATGCAGACTAGTTATTCTGAAACCAAGATCTAGCGCTGTTATCTGTTGTTTAGAAAGCACGTGGTTAGTAGTAACCATGGGAATGGAGTGCCACCGAGCTGGGGCTGGGGTCATTAAAGTTTTTGGGTGGCATTGGGCGGGCGGGCGGCCATGTGAGCATGAGTTATTGACACTTAGCTCTCAGATAAAGGTTGGGCCCTGGGAGGAGAGCCAGCGGACCAGGCATGTTTCGGATACATTCCATTTATTTTAGGCAGGGAATCAGAATCTTTAGTTTTACATAATGGATTGTTTACCGTAATATTGGAAATAATTGTTCTGCATTTCTTACATTTTAGCAGTGTAAGTACGAGTTGATTATTCCATAATTCTATGTTGAAGTTTAGAATTTAAATTAGACCTAACATGTTTTTGTTTGTTTACATTGTTGCCAAGTTGCCATGAGTTATTAAATAATTAATTACTTTATTAGCAGTGGTCATGTTTTTTTCTCGATTTGATCGAAAGTAGTAAAATAAATCATTTCATAACTGTTTATGAAGGTCTGCACTTTGATCTTCTTTATATATTGTTTGCATGTAATTGTAGAGATATCATGAGACGAAACAGATATAAACAAAACATCAATTTACACACACAAGTCACACATACATTCATACTTTTGATACTCAGTTTTAAAAGTAAAGTTTTCCAAAAAAATATCTCAGAAAATCATCTGTTGCTATCGGTGCCACTGCTGAGTGGAGCCGACATGCACAGTACATAACATACAGTGTTTAAACACCTCCCTGGTGTGTGTGTGTGTGTGGCCTTTACAGCATTGTGGCTTCAATTACATGTACTGTATATGGCAGCCAGCGGGAGTCGATTCCACTTGGAACCGAGGCCGAGAGTGGGAACCGGAGTCGGTTCTCATCAACAAGGGAACCGCCCAAGCCTACTGTACGGCAAAGCGTTCATAAAAAACTGCACGTGTACAGGCATAATTCCAAACCATGTCGGGTCTCTGCTGGAGAAACTTTTTTCAAGTCTTTATTTCAGCAAACTGCGGCAAACCAAACTAATCATCTCGACCTCGTCGCCAATATTATGTTCTGTCAATGTTCAAGGTTGATGTTCAGCCAAATAAAGATGACAAATAAAGACGTATTCGTAACTTTAAAACTACATGGTGGTAGCATGGACTTTATTCGATGAAGGCATCGATGGAAACTACGCGCGGTACATTGGGCAATGCGTATACATAAAATGACAAGTCAAGACATGAATAGTCTTAATTTCAGACGTCATACATAACATACATCATTTTTTTCCTTCCGCTAATATTTTGAAGTGGACGACGAGCGCACAAATCGTAGGTGTAGAAGCCTTACGCCCGGGCATTGGCCTCCCTACTCATGATCATTGTCACATCACGTAGAATATCTAGACCTAGACCTAGATCTAGGACATTGATATTGAAAAGACAAAACTTGTCGTTCATGACTTACCATTGAAATTTGTCCTTCAGGCCTTCCAGCTGCTATCTGCTGCATTGGTATTGTTGATTAATTTGTTAACAGGTTGGTTCTAGAATAAGTATAAATTAGCGTGGTCATCATGCCTTCATGGTCATGGTTCTAAAGTTCTAGGCTGATCATGGCCCACTCGATCAATATGTACACACGAGATCATGTGACCGCGATTCTTCGATGATCACCTGATAATGATATAGAGATCGAGAGGGAACGGGGAGCGTCTTTTGCCATGCATGCTGCCCTGCATATTAATATTTGAATATATGAATATTTGCGTTGGTACGGTGTGATGGAGAGGCAGAATTAAACCGGCCAGATTCTGGACTTAACCAGAATGTCGCAATGATTATGGATATGACCTGGGTAGTCATTCATAGTTCATATGTACAAATGTTTGTGAAAGAAGAAATACAATGAACTTATAGTTCATTTTATTTCTTCTTTCACAAACATTTGTACATAGAATTTCAAATATAACTGGAACAGCAGATTATCAATAAGAGAAGCATAATTTGAAGTGCAATAGTAATGTTCAACACAGCTAGGCGCGTACGCAGGGGGGGGGGGGTTAACCCCCCCCTCTTTGAGTTTTTTTAATGTGTGTATTTTAGAGCAACCCCCCCCCCCCTTTTGTGGATTTTTTAAAATAATTTTTTTAATTAAAAAAAAAAAAAACGGAGCAAAATGTCAATTTTTGAAATTTCGAGACCAAAAAAAAAGAGGGTACTCTTACCCCCTTTGTTTCCTTTTTTTTTACCTTTCTGTTGGAAATGAAATAAATATGAATATGAATATAATATGAATATGTATATAATGAAAAGGAAAATATAGGAAGATATAGGATGGAGAGCGAAAGTGCAAAACAGAACAAAACAACAACAGAGAAAAGTTGAGATGGAAGAAAGTATATTATTTGTATTGTTATTATTATTATTAGTTTGACTCATCATAATGATATAATGAGTCAAACTAATAATAATAATAACAATACAAATATAAATAATAATAATAGTAATAGTAATATTGATAATGATAATAGTAATAATAATTACAATGTTATATTGTTTTGGTAATTACTCTGGATACATAAACAAATATTGAATAAAATGTAAATTCTGAGAAAATAACTATAATGTGAATGTTAAAGTGCTATATGTTTATTCTCGTTTTATGTTGTATGTATAATGTTACATGTACATTTTATTTATTTTCCTCTGTGAACAATGCATGTAAACGAAACGAATTTCCTTTTGGACCAATACATTTTGAATTGAATTGAATTGAATTGAGTATAGGTGAAATGGTGATGGGGAAAAAATATAAGAGAGAGAGAGAGAGAGAGAGGGGGGGGGGGGGGGGGAAAAGAAAAAGCACAATTATAGAGCAAAACAGAACAAAACGAGTTTGCTAATAAATGAAGAAATGTTGGTAAGGTAAAGCAAGGTCCAGCCTAATTACTCAATAAATGTAATTTCAGTTTGCGTTTAAAAACAGAGACACTGATAGAGCGAGTTACATCAATAAATAGGGAGTGAGTTCCAACATTTGGGACCAGTACAAGCTAATGTATTCAAAGCAAAGGCAGTTCTTACACGCGGTAAATGGAGTGCAGTTGCCTGTCTTGTATTATAACTGTGAATTTGACTGTTCTTTCTAGCTGTACTAACGCATTTGGGAGAGTATGGCACTGGTTTTTTTTAACTATGACCAAATACCTAAATGGCCCTTTGAGAGCCTGAAACTTTTCAAAGATAAAGAATTAGAAATCAATTACAATTTTTTCTTGTAGCATGGACCTAGATTGACCTCCCATAGCTTAATGAAAAATTTTCAACATTGCTTTATGTGCATCAGCTATCCCTGAACAGCCAATTGTTTACGGAATTTTGTAACAAAATTGACATACCTTTTTGGTTGGAGCCGAAAAAAATATATACCCACTAACAATATGTTTTTTTTCTATTGATGATTAATGAGCATGGGTGGATCTTAAAGAAAGTTAACAGTAATCTGAATTAACTCCTGTATTTTGATGGAACAGTGCAATTGAAAATGGTGTTTCGGACGTTACATCTTCCGTAAACAATGTAGACCCTCATTTAACCCACTAGAACAATAAATTAATGAGATTGTTTATGGTTTGAATAAGCTTATTAGTTACTCCAAGTCATTAAATTAAAAGAAAATATAATTTAATTGTAGTAGCGCTTATACTAGAAATATACTCAAAATTTGAAAAAGGTGTCTCATTTTCCGTAAACAATTTTGTAACGTCCGAAACAACTTTCAATTTGAAGTAGCAGAAAATATATGAACTGCACGACCTTTTTCTTGTAACATTTGTTAAACATTTCATGGCGGCTACCCACCCCGAAAAAGAAATTTGCATTACATCATTACAATACTATTTTATAGTTAAAACCAATTTTCCGTTAACAGTTGTAACGTCCGAAACAAATGTAACGTCCGAAACAAAAAATACCAAATAAATGATGATAATCCATATTTGAGGGTATCTGGAGTGAATAAATCATTATGAAATATGTTATTATAAGTCTTAACATAAGTCAAGACACAAATCAGGTCTTTCAAATCCAATAATTTTGTGTAAGCTCAAGAAGGGTGTTTCGGACGTTACACTATTTGATTGTTAACACATAGTTTGCAAATTTCAACTAATTATCGATCATATGTGCAAGTAACGGTTTCACAATGCACACCCCAGTTAAAAGCACTATTTTGAGAATTTCATTTAGATCTAAATATAAGAATATGAAGAAATATGATGCAAAAACTGAAATTTTCCGTAAAATATCTGAATTTTCTGCAAATTGACTTATAAAACATCAAATATTGAAGCCACACATTGTGATGCAAGGCATGGCTGGCTGCTTTAGTATATCCTTTATTGTAATTTATCAGAAAAAATCTCAATAAAAGTGACTCATAAAAAATATTCAGCCATTTTAACAGCACTTTCTGGTATGCTGTTAGCACGTTTCGGACGTTACATTAAACTGTTAACAGACATTTTCATACTTTAACTAGTTCAAATGAGAGGCAAAGATAGATGTGAAAATAGCAAATTTCAATTTTTCAACCTCTCCTCTTGCTATTTACATTGCTGTGTGTTTGCAAATCATCAGGTTTTCATTTTTACAGAGGTTGTTTCAAATTATGTCATATAACCAAAGATTGTATGGTCAATCTAAACTATTTGGTAGGTTACAAAAGCTCAAAATTATCCACTTAAGCATTACACAGTGTACATGTACATGACACGGGTATTGATACAGGTACATAAAGTTGATAAAATCAAGCAAATTAAAATGTTTGTCTAAAAATTTATGGGAAATATGGATTTTCATTTGAAAATACCTTTTAAAAAGGGCACTCAGTACACGTAACTAATCTATGTAGAAAGTACATACATCTATAAAAGAATAAGACATTACATTAATAACTTATTTCATGATCCTAAACATATAGTCAGGGACGGATCCATGAATTTCTTCCCGGGGGGGGGGGGGGGGGGGGGGGGGGGCGCAGGGGGGGGGGGGGGGTACACACGAGGGGTGAGAGGACATATAAATATTTTTTTATTGGTCCCAAAAAATCGCAAAGACTCAGCCAGCCGCTAAATAAGCGGGGGGGGGGGGGGGGGGGGATTGGTAAGAGCACATTTATTTATTTTTTTTTTTGCTCCCAAATATTTGAAAATCGCGCTGGCCGCAAATTCGCTCAGTGGGGCGGGTGGGGGAGGAGTGCGGACTAATTTATTTTATTTTTTATTTTTGGGGGCCCGGGGAGGGGGGCACGTCCCTGTTTGCCAGTACATTTTGGGCGAATTTGGGGCTGATTTCAACATTTTTGTTTTGGCCGGGGGGGGGTACATGCCCTCTGAGCCCCCCCCCCCCCTCCTGGATCCACCACTGGTAGTATCTTCCTCAGATGTATGCATACATACAAAATGTATAAGCTAGTGTAAAATATAAATGGGCTGTCCGTTTTTATTTTCCCTCTACGAAATGTCAAAGTTGGGGTGCGGCGCTGCGGCCTTATCGCCGGTAAATACGGTACATGTTTAACCTACACTGTATACTGTTTGTCACCTGTGATATCGGCACAGCAAGATTTAAGATCTATCAACCAACCAGCCAACCAACCAACCAACCAACCAATCAATCCATCCATTCATCAATCGGTCATCAAGTAAATAAATAAATAAATACTTATTTAAGAGCATTACAAAATGTTGTCGTTTGAAACAGCCTCCTAATACAAAAAGTGGTAAAGGATGATTGTTACTACAGTAGTATTATAACCTAAAACATACACAATTTGAAAATACATCTGAAATGTCTCATTCTTGAGATGTACATAAATTAGGATTCACCTATTTCTTATTACTTAACAGGACTGGGGGTACTTTTTTTTTATAGTTTTACTTTCAAAAAAATTTGTCAATGTTTTGCTTACATACATGTATGTGTTAGTGATATTATTGAATGACACACTATATAGTTGAAGGACATTAGCAAGCTGATTAAACATCTATTGTAGAGTTTATAGAAATTGATGATCTCATTGAAATGTTAACATTGTGTAACATCCGAAACAAAACATAGCATGCATGTACATTTCACACTGTTGTTCATAACATGCAATAAAGGGTATGTTTCTAAGTGAATTTTCTAAGGAGTTTTGATGACGACAATTGCTATTAGCTTCATATTTCACTGTTAGATCACATAAGCACTTTTAAATACCGGTACACGCTCTTGAAATGAATAATATACCTTACATAAATTGAGTGGTCGATGAAGACAAAGTTGGTATACATGTACGGTATGTGCTAAACTAATTAAAACTGAAGAAAAAAAATCCATAAATGTTACAGAAGTATTATTCTGCAAACAATTAATGTAAATGAGGTCAATAAAACCTAAATAAAAGCAATTAACTTGGATAAAGTTATGATGTTAACAGTGTGTAACGTCCGAAACATCAGTGGTGTGACATATGAAAATTATTATGCAATGCACTGGTTCCCAATTTTTTGCATGTATTTACCTTATATCATCAGTTGTTATAATAAAATAAGTTTGACCTAAGAAAAAGTATTTTACCTATTGAAATTAAAACTTGTTATTGTCAAAACCCAAATTTAGAGCTATTTTTCACTTTCAAGGTATACATAATCTGTATTTTTTAAGATAGAAACTCAAAAAATTGCATGAATAATCTCTGAAACATATTCTTAAAGACCCAACATATTTAAAGGTGTAGTTAATAGCAAATGAGTTTTATATCACAGTTATTAGATATGCTATAGTTCACAATAAAATTGTAAGAACTCATAGTATTCATATCTGGTGAATAAATAAGGAGATAGATTAAGCTCCAAAATTTGCATTTCTCATACATATGAATGGTCCTGATCCTAAATATACACGTTTGAAGTAAGCAAACATAATTTCATTTTTGACCCTTTTGTGGACACATTTGGTATATGTTAAAAAAACCAGTGCCGTATACCCTTTTCAAAATCATACATGATTGAGCCTAACTGCAAGAGATAGATATCTTCTACCTTTAATAGTTTATTACTATGAAACAAAACATTAGTATGAGCACGATAACATTAAAAACAATTCTAATCACTTTTTTCTGAGCGACAAGTATCTTAATATTTCGTTGCGTTTTAGTGACTTCCCCCATGCCAACACTCCATAATTGAGATAAGGCAAAATCAGAGTAGAGTATGAAATAAGCACAATTTCTTGTGGCACAAAAGAACGTAGTTTATAAATGACACCAGTACTTTTAGACATAACTTTACAAATATTACTACAATGTGATGCCCAAGTCAGCTTCTCATCAATGTGTAACCCAAGAAATTTGGTGGAAGTTACCCTCACAATAATAGCATCATCAAAAAGTACGACTCCAGGTAAGTCTCTTATATTAGGGAATTACTAAAAAGCATATAGTTTGTCTTTTGAAGGTTCAAAGACAACTTATTTGCACGGATCCACAAAGTAACTTCCTTTAATTCACTATTAACTGTTTCTAATAAAGTTTCATGATATTTTCAGAAAAAATACACTTGAATCATCTGCAAAAAAAAAAGAATTATATAGGACGTCAAAAAAAAAATAACAATTATTAATATATAATTTAAAACAAGGAGGGGGCCAAGAAAGGATCCCTGAGGGACTCCACAGGATATAGTTTGATGACTTGAGTTAATTCCATTTAATGATACATATTGTTTCCTGTCAGTTCAATAGCTCCTGAACCAACTATAAATTCACTATTCATGATCAACAGGATCTAACGCATTTGAGAAATCCAAGAGTAATATTATGCCGATTGTGTGAAGGTGATTATCTAACGCTTGAGCTACTTCATCAATAAAATGTAAGTTGGCATGCGTAGTGGTATGTTTTTCACAAAAACCAAACTGGAATTTTGAAAATATTTTGGTCTTATTTAAAAATGTTACTGTTCTATCTTAATCAGCTTTTCTAGAATTTTGGAAAAATATGTCAATAATGAAATGGGTTTATAATTATTTAATGTTTGAGGATCACCCTTTTTAAAAATTGGCACTACCTTTAATAGGAATTTTCATTCGTTTTGGTACAATGCCAGATAAGAAAAATAAGTTTAAAATGTAGACAAGCGGTATCACAATTCCATGTACGATATCATTAATTAACTCATTTTTTATGCCATCAAAGCCAGGGCTTTTATCACTTTTAAGCGAGTTCACAAGTTAAAGCAGTTCTGCTTCATTCGTGGGCATCTAAAATAGGCTATAGCCTATATATATGTATTCGGTATATAGGTATACCGAATACAGGTATACCTGTATTCGGTTCTTGCATAAAATAAAAGTTCTTCTTACATCTAGAGAAAGAGTCCTGAAGTTTCAACCCAACATTACAAAAATATTCGTTAAACTTATCCACAATCATTTTTGTATCTTCTACGGATCACCCATTTACATCTATACATTTAATATTTGAAGTTTTTAAAGGTGATTAAAAAATACTTCTAATTACTTTCCATGTATTTTTTAAATTATTCAAAGTCATTTTAAATCGAGCATTGCTTTTTAGTGGACCCCTCTGTTCCCAACATGTATTTCTTACATTTGTTTTAAATGCTTATAATTGATTTGTAATGTTTTGTTGGAAACATGAATAAATTGAATTGAACAATTGAGATAGAGTTGAATTGAATTGAAATATTGTTTCTTTGCAGTACGTAATACAGAGGTAAGAGTATTTTTATAATTAGAATACTTTCTCCACATAAAGTCAGAGCTTCTCATTTCATATTGATAATACAACTTGTTTTTCTTAGTAATAGACTTTAATATTGATTTAGTTATCCATGGCATACGAGGAACTTCATTATAGTTTTTCTTTTTGTATTCAACCAGTGGGACATTCTCATCATACAACAACATGAATTTATTAAAGAAATTTTCAAAAGCGCTTTCAACATTTTTATTTGAAAGAACATCATTCCAATCAGTTGCTATTAATGCTTTTCTCAATTTAGCAATATTTTCAGGAGTACATTGCGTACAGATTAGCTGCCTCTGGATTCAAAATTCCATTTTCCCAAACACAACCCACAATACACAGGATAATGACCATAACGGTAATCCACCCGATTTCATTAAAATAAAAATAGCTTTGCACTTGTAATTTTTGTATGAAATCTCATTATTTAATAAATTATCGCATCGGATTTTATAAGATGGGTAGAAGAATCCCTTCAATCTGATTGGTCAATTACTGTGTAGTTTTGTTTATTGGATGCACCCGATTTTGGGGATCGATGCCACCGATATCCCTATTTTTTGTCTTTGATAATTATTTTTGAATTAAAAAAAAAAAAAAATAAATAGTCGTTTTTTGGTAATTCTAATAAATTTGTTATTCTTTTTTTTTTCTATAATTTTTTTAATTTTTTATAATAAAACAAAAAAAATAGAGTTGACAGTTTAATGTGCACTGACAATTTTTAATTTTTTTTTTTTAAATTTCATGATAAGTTTCAAGAAATTATGCTTTCCGGTAATTACCGGAAAGCATGGCTATGGCAAAATCATGCGTCCGGTAATTACCGGAAAGGATGATTTGCCATGCACCCGGTAAATTTGTAAAATAACAGATTTTTGTATTTTTGACGATTTTTTTTTTGGCCCCATTTTATAAAACAGATGATGCACAGGTTTAATTCGTGGGTCGGTGGAATTGTGTGCACGTGGTACCTTTGAATTTGGTCTAAAACCATTCAAAGGTACCTTGTGCACAATCCCTACCGACGCACTCAAACCTGTGCATCATTTGTATACTTTAATATTTACATTAAATATTGATGACTAGCGCATGACGTATGGTTCCTATTGAGCCAATCAAATGCAGCGAGAGGATGGCAAGGTTAGGTTGAAAAAAAAGACGCGGGCCGCTATAGGCAGGGATAAAAGCGATAAATTTGACAAGAATCTTGTCTAACCGAATTCGAAAGAAAGAGTGAAACGTTTCGTCTCTAACAGTACTGGTTTCTTATATAACTATTTCTTAACAAAACGAATTCACAAGTCTCCTATTTCTACCCCGGCCTCAATTCAGGATGAATGCTTTCCAACTGATAAATATCGCGGTCGCCTCCTTTGCCGGTGTAATCGGCATTCCAGGTAACATTCTCATTGTACTTGTCATCAGTCGGAGAAAAAATAAAAACCCAACTGATGTTGCGGTGATCGCCCTTGCCCTCCTCGATCTCTTTCTATGCTTACTTTTGATTGAAAACAGTGCGACATCCAAGAATGTTCGTTGGCTGTGCATTGTCGAAAACATCTTAAAGAATGGCCTTTTTTATGCAGGTCTGTTGGTAACTTTATTCATAGCTGTGTGTCGTTATTTCGCGGTCTGCCGTCCGTTTTCAACCCGGTTTTCGTCGCGACTAGCTTGGACAGCGTCAGCGGCATCTGTTGTGCTCTCGATCTTGATTCAGCTGCCGATCGCATTTCATGCTAGACCAGAGCAAACTTCGCAAGGCATCGCTATGTGCAACGCCTTCGGGGATGATCCTCTGCTTCGTAAGATATACGTTGCGCTCCCTTTGGTCCTGTCTGGCGCTTCGTTGTCTATCATCATAGTGCTGTACGTGAAGATCTACCGAGTGATTCGTCACCACCAGGCTCTTCGAGAGAGGATGACAAAAGGCCTAGGAGCCAGCGATGCTGAAGGGCGCATCTCCTCGATATCAGCTACCGTCTCGAAGACCTCCAACATTTCTACCCCTACTGACGGCCAGCCCTCAGTTCAGCTATCAAGTGCACCACCCCCTGTTGACGATGTCAGTAGTAATGCTGATAAAAAAGCAAATGGAGCCTCTGGGTTAGATGACGTCAACGTTTCAATCGACCTGAAGAAGCCTCGATGCATTGGTACTGAAGAGCCGTACAAGAAGCGTACAACGCGAAAGAAGCAACGGGCGGACCACAAGACAACCAAAATGCTCGTCATCATGACTTTTATCTTTTTCGTCTTGGTGTACCCTGCGTTGGCTATTCAGATCATGACAACCGATCAGAAGTCGCGCCTGGCTCAGACCCTCCCTAAAGGCGTTGCCATCCTTACTGTTCTTTACAACCTGCGCTTCATCAACCAATTCATCAATGTTTTTATCTATCTCATTGCTAATAAGAAGTTTCGAAGAGAATGCGTTCAATTTTTTAAGTCCTAGTAATAATTACAGAAAATATCGTAAATTACAAAACGTTATATGAATTCAGTTTAATTGAAAATACTTCGGAATTTCGCTTGATATCGAATCATCAGATGTAAAGGGAAATGAATCGTTTACTACAGAACAACATAAAACTATACAACTATACGCGAGTAAAAGAAATTGTGTTCTAGAAAGAAAAAAATTAATCAAACTATATATGGCAGGTGACTGTACTTTGTATGTTCAGAGGGTAACATGGATGTATGGGGAGGAGAAAGAAAGAGGGAAGGGCTGAAAAAGAGTGCATAGGCCTAATGGATATATGAAGATGGAGAGGGTGAGAAAGATAGAAAGAAACTGGTGTAGGATAACATGAGAATACGATATCGCAATATCCTCGTACGAGCATGGAAAGAACAGAATAAAAAGAGAGGAAACAGTTTAAAGTTGTTTATTTCATTACATCTCGTGTATCTATTTGTCCAATATAAGTTTGACATGGATATTTTTGATGCTCACACATGGTTTACAAACATTAGAAATATAATACAAAATATGACATAAATTATAATTGACATAATATTGATTTTCATTTTGTAATATGGCTTGTTTCGACTTGCTATATAATTTAGATGTCTTCATACATTTTTATAAATCTATTAAATAGAAATGATTAAACATTGCGCTGTTTAAAAGGCAGGTCTTAAAACTGCATTGAAGTAAATCGGAAGGAATCTAATAACATGGACAAAAACTGAATTATACTGGCAAATGATAACCGTGTTAATGATTATGAAATACTCTTATGCATTGTTCTTGAATAATCTTTTTAATTGTCCATTTTAGCGTTTTCCTTAGTATTGAGAATAGATAAACGAAATAGTGACCGATTTATATCAATTTTAGTAGTAACACTAATGATTATCATGTATACGTAATCCGCTATCAATCCCCCAACCCACCCGAAAATAAACATATACGCTGATGATGCAACTGTTTTATTCGAAGGCACATCTAAGATTTCTTGGGAAACATGCAATATGGTATCAATGAAATCTATTTATGGTTGACAGACTTTATTTTACACTCAATGTAAAGAAAACCAAGTTCATGATATTATTTAATACAAATCAACGCTTTGGTACCTTTACTAACATACAGCTAACTAATAATGACGAGGAAATTGAAATGATAAATTAAATATTTTGGTGCCTTTCCAGACAAAAATTTGTCAAATATTTACCATGTTGACTTAATGCAAAGAAAATATCAAAGAGAATTGGTTTTCTTAGAAGATTTGCCAATTTTATTTTTAAGTTACTATATGTACTTTTTCGTAATGCCATTATTCGACTTTTGTTAAACTGGTCAGATGGACTTTTAGATAGACTTTTAGAACAATGAAATCAATTAATTACCCTCAATGTTCCGTTCTGTCTAGGCAACCATGTACACAAATACCATTATTATATTGTAAGGATATTTATATTTCGTTCTTTGTTTGTTTTTAATCGTGAGACGGGGAGGTAGCAGATCTTGGCAATGCAAAGAAACGATACAATTTACATTTATATTTATACATTTCTGTAATTTGTTTAAATTAATCTTTATTACTAGTGGTATAAACAAGCTTTACAAGATATTCTTTTTCAGATCATAAGCTCCATAACAACGAGCAATTCATTTTTCTTTTTTCATTACACTCACCCAGCTATATTTCTTTTATGATGTATAAAATAATGGAATGGAATGGTGGTGGTTATTTTACCTGACTGCTAAGAAAGCATTAATGCTTGTAAGTAAGCAACCAGACGGCTTTAGGTCCTCTCCGTGTGACCTGGTGATGAGAATTAATGCCTTACCAAATGGCACTAGTGCATCGCCTTGGTTTCGAACCCGGGTCACCGGATTACGAGACCACTGCTCTACCGACTGAGCTATCGCGCCTCCTCGAATGCCTTTTACCAATAATAAGCTAGTTCACATGTAGATCTAGGATTTTGGGGCCGGTAGAAGGGGGGATAGGGCAAAAATAGTGTGGAGATCTCCATCCCCCCACCCCCCCCCCCCAAAAAAAAAAACCACATAAAAATCCCACTTTGTTTGCATGTTGTTAAATCTACATTTGGTGATGATAAAAAAGTCCTCACATTCAAGATTCAAGATTCAAGATTCAAGATTATTTTATTGGTCCATGCATGCAAACATTACATAGAGATTTTGCTTCCAATGGCTTTTTTGACAGTGAAAATACAAATGATAGAAAATACAATATAACATTTAACAATAGAAAACTATGTACATAAATATGGATAATTATTTATTTGCAGAAAATAACAGGAATAAATACATTTACATTCATATTTCATAATTATAAATGCGAGATATAATTACGGCAACACTTCTACAGTAAAATGAACTCTTAACGATTGAAGAAAACAATTAACAATTAACCGGCACACTCTTATGAGTGAATAACATGCGTCATAAATTGTCTCATAATATGATATTTCATTTCCCCTCAGCTCCCCCCTCCCCCCATCCGCTAGCTCCCGATCGACAGTCTCCAGCTATCCGCTTAATTGCACTTCAATAGCAGCTATTGAAGTGCAATTAAACGGACAGCTTTCAAAATCAACAATAGCAATTTCAAATCCAGTAGGAAATATATGATTATAAGGATTTCAAAGATTTCAAATTTATTCATGTTTCCAACAAAACATTACAAATCAATTATAAGCATTTAAAACAAATTTAAGAAATACATGTTGAAAACAGAGGGTCCACTAAAAAGCAATGCTTTTACAAGTGTGAACACCTCAAATGAAACTTAGGAATAATGAGTAATTAAATTAACTAATCTGTAACTACAAAAGGAACTACAAAATGGGGGAAAGAAAAAGGGGAATGCCAACAGAGACGAGAAAGGGACAAGACAGTACTTTAAACGACAAAGATAGAAGAACACGGTCATAATGCAAAGAGTAGACAATGACAAAAAGAAGTGAGAGATCGAGGGTACAGAAAATAATACTAAAAGATGAGCTGCACGTGGGATAGGTAGGTAGCCTTATATAATACAGTTATCGCGTCACAGTTGAATTATACACATGTGTAGAATTAGGGATGAATGAATTACGAGAACGTGAAAGGCGAGTACGGGGAGGGCACAGTCTTATTCCAGAACGGTTGAACCTAAAACAATCATTGAGAAGATGGGTATTGTCTGTTATTATAACTTTAACTTTTGCAAGTAAGCGTTTTTCATAAAGTGCTGGAACAGGGGGCAGATCATTCTGATCCTATAACCCTCAGTGCGACTCTTCGAGTTCGGTCTACTCTTCCCTTTTGCTCGTTTGAAATGTTACCAAAAGTGCAGATCAGATTGAATATCATTACGCTTTGGATGATCGATTGGTAGAAGAGCTTCAGGATGGTTCTATCGATATGAAAGCTCTTTAGTTTCCGTAAGAAGAACATCCTTGTGTTCGTTTTCTTTTGAACAGACAGTTTTGCTTCCAAGAAAGATTATCATCAATGATTGTTCCCAGGTATTTGTACTCATGTACCTGCTCAATGACGTCTCCATGAATACGGAGTGGCCCATGTATTGTTTTGCCTTTCCGGAAGTCAACGATAATTTCTTTGGTTTTACTGGTATTCAGTGATAGGTAATGGTTGTCACACCAAGGACAAAGTCTTGAACTTGGGAGATGTATTCATGAGGGTCATTGAACAGGTAGCCTGTTATCACAGTATCATAAGCATATTTAACTAAACTGCAAGAGGATTTGGTGCTCGTGCAATTACTTGTGTACAACGAGAAAAGAACGGGAGATAAAACGCAACCCTGGGGAGCACCTATCGGGTGCCTCACCCCCCTCCCCGATCTACCAATTTGAGTTTGTTGATTAATATCGTTGTTTGCTACTGTGATAGTCACTTTGTTCCCTTACCGTCATTTAATAATAAATATTGGGTTTATGAGCAAGACTTTGTTAAATTTGGTGAACGAAAATCACAAAAAGCCAAAATCAATATCAAGATAAATAAAAGAGATTGCCTATGTATTTTCAGACTATACTGTGTTGCTCAAAAAGTAAGGAACATTTGATATTTTCCAATTACATTGACATAATGACTCGAAGCTGATGATCTCTGTATCATTTTTTATCATCTCGAAAGAGAATGATCTACTTCATGAAGTAAACGTTTTGTCAATGATGAAGTTATTATTGTAGATCGCAGGTGTTTCGTTCTCTCTGGGCCACAATGTACATTACATGGTAAGGATTTTTATATATCTTTCTTTGTTTGTTTGTTTTTAATCGTGGGACGGGGAGGAGGCGGATTTTGGCAATGCAATGAAAGAATACAATCTATATTATGAATTGCTATTGAATTAACCTTTATCACTAGTGGTATAAACTCCTTTCTCGAATATTAATTCTTCAGATCGTAAGCTCCACAACAGCGAGCAAGTAATATTTCTTTTTTCATTACACTCAATGTTATGTTGTTATTATGTTTTATGATTTGTATAATTGTCTCCGTTGTTTGTAATACACCTGTACCATTGAGCGACTGATTAATTTCCATTTTAGTGGACAATAAATCATTTAAATTCAATTAAATTCAATCCAGCTATATTTCTTTTTGATGAATGAATGAAAAAAAAAAATTCAAAGGTGGATCTAGGATGATGCCAGTGGGGGGGGGGGGGGGGGGGGAACAATAAAAGGGTGGAGATCTCCACCCCCCCCCCAAACAAACAAAAACCAAAACAAATCCGACATATATCTTGTGCATGTTATTAAATCTACATTTCGCGATGACAACAAAACAAAAGTCCTTACATATCGGTAGCCCAATTCTCCCCCGATCTGCCAATTGAGTTTGTTGATGAATATTATTGTTTGTTTCTGTGATAGTCACTTTGTTCCCTTTCCGTCTTGGGTTTATAAGCCGACGATGTAGAAGGCCCCGTCCCCGGTTGCGAAAACTGCCTAGTAACGAGGAGGAGGGAGAAGAAGAAGAAGAAGAAGAAGAAGAAGAAGACAGTAATACTGATGATAATATTGATTTTGATGTTATAGCAAATAAAAAAATCGGCTACTGGTTATGTCTCAAACCCTGAAAGGAGCTTGAATGCCTGTATGTTTCCAAGTTGTCCGTCTACCCGACCGCACATACGTATGTACACGCGATAAGATGATTTTGAAATGCAGCTTTAATGGTTGATGTAGTCTATAATAGCTGTTGTCCGTATATAATTTTGTTTTGAACATATTTTGGCAATCTATTCCATCTCATACATAGTTTGACGAATTTCGTATCATCTTCATTACTCAACACACTGTTAATCTGTATTTATTTACGTCAGTGAAGGGCAATTTGTTAACCAACTGTAATAAAAACAACCCGACGCAAGATTCATTCATTTGAATAAATATGCGGTACCCGTTAAAGGTAATACAAAGTTTTGGGAAAATTGGCTGGGTAGTGATAAAGTTCTTTACAATTTTGATATATTTGGTTGCTCCTGTGGATGTTTTATAAGCAAGAAAACAATAAATTAGCCCCTAAAACACATCTGCTTTTGAGAAAAATTGAATATCAAATTTTCATGAATTTAAAATACCGCCTACGACCATACAATGGTAGCTGCGACCATGAAAATCTCAGAATATGTAGTTGTGATATATAATTTCCAAACGGGAATAACCAATCGGTTGATTTCAGTCAAGAAACGTTGTCTTATAGCTAAATTAATATATTGACCTTGTGAGGGAACTATACAACATAAAGAGTTTATTATTTACAATTTCATGACTTTAGACTCGATTTCAACCGCGACAACAATCATTGAATATTGTAGGATTATGCTTCCAATATATTCATTTGAACCAGATTCATGACCCCATACCAAAACTTTGGATGACCTTTAATACACTGTCGCTAATAAAGTTGGAATATTTTGTTTTATCCCAATTTATGGAATTATTTTTAAAATAATCTAAATAACAGTATACATTCTCAGATTTTAATGAATAATAAGTTGACAATGTGTGTTATGCGTGACTGCTAAAGCATATATATGCCACTATGCTTATCAACTAGGGGACCTACGCCCTTAAGTCATAAATGACAGTAATGAGGATTAATGCCCCACAAAAGGGCACTAATATATAGCACATCTACACGGTTTTGATCCTGCGGCCTCACAGTTACGAGGCCATTGCTTTGTCACTGAACTAATATTCCAACTTTATGAGCGACAGTGTACAAGGGGGTAAGAACCAACACTGCCTATTGGGCGAAAGCTCGGTAGTCTAGTGGATAGGTATAGGACGCCTGCCTCGAGATCGGGAGGTCGTGGGTTCGAACCCCCCCCCCCCCGAGTATGTATGACCCATGATTTTGTTCATCTCTCTTACTCGACACACTATTATGCTTAGGTCACATTTGCTCTACGGCTAGGATACGGCGGCCGTACGCCCCCGAAATCGAGAGATACTTGCGGCGGCCGCAGAGAATCTGCTCTTACCCCCCCCCCCCCTCTTAATAACCGACCGGCTGAGTCGGTGCTAAATTTTCCCTCAAAAACTGGAGAAAAAAATGTGCTCTTACCCCCTCCCCCGCTTATTCACCGGCGGGCTGAGTCGGCGCTAATTTTAACGCGGAGTCAAAACTGTTTTCACATTTATAGGTTCGCCGTAGCGATTAGAAACGCCGTAGCCATGCCAAAGAGCCGTTCTACGGCGACCATACGTCGGACGTAAGGTGGTCTTGCGTTTGATATACTTCAGGGCTGAAGCGGTAGCAAGAGTCTGGCCGTACGATCGCCGTATGGTCTCCCTTCGGCCGCCTTGCGGGCACCTTGCGTCTACCTTAGCATTTGTCAAAAACCTACGGTCGCTGCAGGGACGCAGTCGACTGTGCGTCATCACTTCAAAGGCCGTACGGCAGCCGTAGATTTTCTGTCTCCACAAATTCAAAATACGCCGTGCGGCTACCCTAACAAAATTAATGTGACCGCTACCGTATGTGACCGTGGGAATACTGCGGCTGCCCTATAATTGCTATTGGCCATAGATATTTTAGACCACACGGCGGCCGCGGCAAATGTCACTATGAACATGAGTGACAAAGAAAGCGGACAAAATATACAGTTCCTCAGGTAGACAAAGGAACATCCCTTCACTGCTATTATGTAAAAATGTGTAGAACAGGTGTCACATGCATATTCACCTTTTTATCTAATAGCAGTGAAGGGATGTTCCTTTGTCAACCTGTGGAACTGTATTTTGTCCGCTTTCTTTGTTCGTAATGTTCGTAGTGTGTGACCTAGGCATTAATTAGTGTTTATGTGGGTTGAGTCGGTGAAGGACAATTTGTTAATCAGTTGCATTAATTATTGTCCCCAGTGGCATTTGGAGATAATACAATAAGGTGAGGCAATAATAAATTGCCTAAAAGCAATTTCACTCAAGTGTTATCACGATATGAAAATTAAGGTCAAATATTTTTATTTTTTATATTTTTATACCTTAAATTAGTGACTTCTCGTCATTAAAAAATAAATCTTGAGTTTATAAAGCAAGACCCGAGATCTCGAGATCTCGGCAGTGGTGATACGTCTGCTAATGAGCATGAAATCATCCTAGTACGATGGAATCGAGAATAATTTTAATTTCTTCTCATTACCGCCTGGAGGTCTATCTTCAGATGGATGGTTATCACCATAATCAGATCACAAATACAACCAGGATGAGACCATGGGGGAGTTGTTTGTCGGAAGAGCGACAAGTGCGTTCGAGGTGTGTTACGTAATCACGATGCCATGCATGGCGCCTTCTCGTGTGAAGATGTATCTTACAATTGTTATAATTTGGGTTCCGCAATCAGTGAAGAATGAATACAGAGTGATTGTATGGAAGTGGACACTGACAATTTTGAAATGGAATTGATTATACTTGGACGTTAACAGAAACTATGTGATATATATAAAGTCTAGGCGGTTATATGATCACTTCATTGAAAGAATTTCAAAAAGATGACACATTACAAGTCATGTTGGAATTGAAAGAAACATTCACAAGGATAAAATGTGCAATGTTATGTAATAAACAAAGAGAGTTTCAATACAAACAATAATATTACAAGAGGCTGTATATACGAAAGGAGAGCTCTTTAAAATCGATTTTGAGTCAGACCATTTTTGTTCCTTCTGTAGACCAGGGCCCTGTATTACAAAGAGTTGATATCAATCGCAACTTATTTGTGATTGATATCAATCATAACTATGTACATATAAGATGGGAGACTGCAAACTTGTGATTGTGATTGTCCTCTTACCCCCCCCCCCCCCCCGCTCTGCCATCCGTAAAAAATAATACATATGCTGACAGATTGCAGAGACAAGGAATATAAAATAGCCTTCAAAAAGGGAAAACTAGGGATCCACTCACATAAATGGGAACAAATCGATGCATTTTTACTTGAGTGGATGTGGTTTTTTTTCCTTCTTATTATCCCCTCGCCGACGAAGTCGGAGGGGATATAGTAACGAAGCCGTCCGTCCTTCCTTCGTTCCTTCCGTGCGTCCGTAACAAGTTTGGTTTCCGATCGATAACTTCAGTAATGTTTGACGGATTTTAATGAAATTTGATATGAAGGTTCATTGTATCAAAATACAGGCTAATTAAGTTCGATTTTGGAGTATGTAGGTCAAAGGTCAAAGGCCATAGCTCATTAAATATGCGAAAAAATACATATCCGGTTTCCGATCGATAACTTTAGTAATATTTGACGGATTTTAATGAAATTTGATATGAAGATTCGATTTTGGAGTACGTAGGTCAAAGGTCATAGCTAATAAATATGCGAAAAAATACACATCTGGGTTTCCGATCGATAACTTTAGTAATGTTTGACGGATTTTAATGGAATTTGATATGAAGGTTCATACTATCAAAACACGGCCTAAGTTCGATTTCGGAGTATATAGGTCAAAGGTCATAGGTCATTAAATATGCGAATGTGGTTTCCGATCCATAACTTAAGTATTGTTTGACGGATTTCAATGAAATTTGATATGAATGTTCATGCTATCAAAACACAGCCTAAGTTCGATTTCGGAGTATGTAGGTCAAAGGTCATAGCTCATTAAATATGCGAATCTGGTTTCCACTCGATAACTTGAGTAATGTTTGACGAATTTTAAGGAAATTTAATATGAAGGTACATATCAAAATACATGTTTATTTATTTATCTATTTATTAAAACATCTTTTAACAGGATAACACTGATCGGCTCGCATGTACAGCCTAAGTTCGATTTCTGAGTGTGTAGGTCAAAGGTGAAAGTTCATAGCTCAGTAAATATGCAAAAACACCTAATTAATTATGTGAAAATGTGGTTAACTTCCTTGCCTAGTATGTTCAGTGGAGGTAACTTGTTCTGACATATATAGGCCATTTGTACCCTGTGAGGGAATGCTACGCTTTGCGTTTACTTGTTTTCCTTCTATCTCATAAACAGGTGGATAAAACGTAACAGGTTGCATGCAGTGTGTGGGGTGGGTGTGCTAGAGGGGGGAGGGGGGGGGGGTGTCATGAGTTTGTTTGGTGCGAGTTGAGGTTGTGCGAGCCTGTGTGATTGGGTGGGACTATGTAAATTCATTCATTCCTCTATTGTTATTTTGATTACAAACTGTTATACGATTTTTTTTTTTTTTTTAAATTTGAGATTTTGTCTGTATTCATTAGACGATTGTAATTCATGAAGTGTATTGTATCGAAGATCTCGTTCATATAACTCATAATGATAATTTATTGTAAAATGAATTTATGAGGAAGGAAATAAAATATGATTAAAAAATAATAAAAATCACGATGCCAGGCATGCATGGCGCCTTCTCGTGTGATGCACTCTCTTTTCGACAATCAGCGTGCTTCTACTTATACTGAATTTATTCGTTTAAAATTTTCCCAAGAAAATAGCGTATAATGCCAGGGAAGGGCAGTTTCTATCTACGCGAATTATCCGGATAAATACACTGCATGCTCCCATTACGCGGGTTAAAAGGCCGTGAATAAAAGTTCATCGAACGGACTTCTAGGTCAACCTGGGATTTTAGTTTCGCGCGCGTCAAGGTAAAAGATTTCGATCACGTGATCACTCCGATTTCCGGTTTCTCTCCGTTATGTGCAAAAATCGGAACGGCGTGAGTTTCTACTTACATCCGGTAAGCTTTCCCTGCATTATCCTTCTTCTAAAAGAAGGATAATTTTGCCAGTGAACGCGTCACAGCTCTCACGGCCATTATCCGGATAATGGCGGAGAAAGTCAGTTTCTATTAGGCAAAATGTATCCCTTATCGGCCATTAACCGGATAATGGCTTCTAATAGAAACACGCTCTGCTAATGAGCATGAAATCATCCTAGTATGACTTGCATGGACTCGAGAATAATTTCCATTTCTTCTCATTACCGCCTGGAGGTCTATCCTCATGCAGATGAATGGTTATCACCATAATCAGATCACAAATACAACCAGGATGAGACCATGGGGAGTTGTTTGTCGGAAGAGGGGCGAGTGCGTTCGAGGTGTGTTAATACGTAATCACGATGCCATGCACAGCGCCTTCTCGTGTGATCACGTGGTGCAAGCCTGGTTAGAGAGCGCTAAGAAATGGCGCCCTGATGCTACCTGTATAGATGCACGAAGTTCGATGTATCCCAATTGAAAGTTAATTTGCATTGTGATACAATTTCTTGAAGAATAGCAACTGCACAATAATTACCACAGCAATGGCTGCAGAAATAAGGTACTTGAAATTTTTTGAATTAAAACATGATTGCAATTGTAACCAAACCATTACTTGTGAAAGGGGAATAAGAATGTCTTAATAAGTTGTATTTCTAGTTTTAAAAAAACCCACCAATGTACACGGTAGATTAGTAATTCGTCATGTGAAAGTGTAATGAATATATGCAAGAAGTTATGGACTGCCTTGAACCTCTCAAATAAAATTGACGACATTTTAACCTTATGTACTGGCAACCTTTGGAACGACACCAACAACTTTCAGAACATTTCTGCATTTACGTGAAAGAATGTCAAATTCTGCGTAACCTTATGTTATTGCATGACCTCTCATATCACAGATATTCAGTATTTCCAGAAAAACTAACAAATATCGCCCTTTCTTGAGGGTAAACACCATGCTCCTAATACATTCAAATCCACTAGCTAAACAGTTCGCTTAGAACACCAAACACCAGCATCCACGTTTTAACACCTTTTTACCAATCACAGTGAACTGTATCCCCCTCGGTTGGTAACACCTTGAAGTATATATCTATTCACCAAACACGGATTTACAAATAACTCGTCCGTCTTTATGTGTTGTTAGCTTGCTCAAATTTGTAGATATGTTTTAGTAGTGACCCACAATCCGTAAACCTATGATCTAATGTAGGGTAACACTTCCCATTCCCCTAAATCCCGTTTAATATGAGTAATGTTTTTAATCACCAAAACATACTTGTTTCATAATTTCATTTCGGTAACAGAGGTAAGATTAATCTTTCGCGCGATACACTGAACAAAATAAATGTTATCTTGAATTTAATTCTTCAGTTGATATATTTTTATGAATCTTTTTTTCTTCTTTCTTACTAAATGTGTATTTCATTTCCCCTAAACCTTAAAGAGCTCATTTGCCGTCCTGTTTAAGATATTCTGTCCTTTCGTTATGCCTGTATACCGCTTATTTTTACATTGTCGTATATAATTTCCCATTTTCACAAAGGCTTACGATCAGTGGCCATTTCAAGGTGTAGGAAATTAATGAATGATTATTGAAACAGGTTTAACAAAAATTAAAACAATTATTTCTGTATAATGGGGTTCGGTTTAGGCTTTAGGTTGGGGTATATTGCTAGGTGCTTGGTTAAAATAAAGGAATTCTGTTCGTGTTGGAACATGTACACATGACATCAAAGCAAGTATAGTGTCACAAGAGCATAATGTGTTGTATACTTGATAACCTTCCTGTTATGCCATTGCCTGACTTCAATAATACTTTGAATGATGATATACCATCGCTTGAAGTCTTAAGACCAGTTTCCCAAAGTGATCTTTTGAAAATCATTACAAGATCTCCTAGTAAATCTAGTTGTTTAGATCCTATACCGACATGGTTCTTGAAAGAGAATATTGATCATCTTCTACCTGTACTCACTAATATTGTGAATATCTCCTTATCATCTGGTATCTTTCCTAAAGGAGCTCATCGTGCTGTAATTAAACCTCTCTTGAAAAATGCATCCATGGATAAGAATAATATTAAGAACTATAGACCTGTGTCTAATTTAACGTATGTAGGAAAACTCATTGAGAAAGTAGCTTGCTCAAGACTAATGGAGCATGTTGAAGCTAACAATCTTGCTGACCCGTTTCAGTCTGCATATAGACCCCGACATAGCACAGAAACTGCTTTGATCAAGGTGAAGAATGATATTATGTTTTCACTTAACTCAAACAAAGTAATTCTTGTGGTATTATTAGACTTGTCAGCAGCCTTTGATACCATCGACCATCATATCCTAGTCTCTCGTTTATCAACGAGGATTGGTATCAAAGGCACTGCCCTAAAATGGTTCCAGTCTTATCTCGATGGCTGGTCAACACAAGTAGACATTGCAGGGGAATTGTCTGCGCCTATCATTTCCAAGTTTGGTCTGCCACAAGGTTCTGTAGTAGGTCCTGTTGGTTTTACAATTTACACCCTCCCGGTTAGTGATATTACTCAGCATCATAATGTGTCATACCATGTATATGCGGATGATATACAGTTATATGTTTCATTTGATCCCAAAATACGTGGTGAATTAGATTGTGCATTGTTGTCACTGCAAAACTGCATCTGTGATATAAAGAATTGGATGTCCATCAACAAGTTGAAATTGAACGACAGTAAGACAGAGTTTTTTATTGCTGCTTCACCACACAATTTCAGAAAATTGCCAGACATAACTCTCACCATAGGAAATATTTCCGTAAAACCTACAGACACAATTAAAAACTTGGGCGCATTCTTTGATGTTCATATGAGTATGAATTCACATATTAACAATGTTAGTAGAACGGTCACTTTTCACTTAAGGAACATATCACGAATTCGTAGATATATTGATCAATCAACTTGTCATCATGCTGTAAGGTCTTTAATTCTCTCTAGACTTGATTATTGTAATGGACTTCTTTCCTCTCTTCCAAAGTTACATGTAAACCGTCTCCAGCGCCTACAAAACTGGGCAGCACGTCTTGTGTTTGAGGTCGGTAGAAGTCATTCAGCTCAACCATTAATTAATTCCCTTCACTGGCTTCCAATTCAACAGCGAATCATTTTTAAGTTACTCTTATATGTCTATAAATCATTGCACCACCTAGCTCCTAATTACCTGTCTAATTGTTTAACTTTATATACACCAAGCAGAAATCTCAGATCTTCAAATGATAACCTCCGTCTAAATTATCCAATTACACGTGTCCAAGCCGGGGATAGGACTTTCACGGTAGCAGCATCCAAAGGGTGGAATAATCTCCCCATGTCCATCAGACAATCTGCCTCTATCAATATTTTTAAGAAGGCTCTGAAAACTCATCTCTTTACATGAATTCTCCTCAATGTTTAATTATTTAATTTAATCAATTGAATTTAATATTTTATATGGAATATCTAATTGTAGCCTTTAATTACTACATGTAGTAAAGACCAATAATATTATTTGATGTTAGCGCTCTGAGCCTTATGGGAATGGCGCCCTAAATGTTCATTGTATTGTATTGTATTGTATACAGTCACAGAAAGAGGAAGCATTTAGTAAATGAAAGGGAAAATGAATAGTTGAAATGTCATGAATGTACACCAATATGAATTTCAGAAAAAAATCTGGTATAACACTGACATATTTAATGCTTATAATTATTTAACCTCTTTTCCATGGAAGGCAAAATTGAAGGTATTGAAAAGGCATAGACGAAAGGGGATGACCTGTTCTTCTATACCTAGTGCCAGGCCGTTTTACCTCGGGCTAGATTCAAAATGTCATCGATAGCGTTTGACATTCTACCGTTAAATGGATGTTTGTTTTTCAGTGTGATGATCTTTGTTTTCTGCGCATTATGGTCCATCAAGTAGGGATTCTTTGAATGGGAGGATCAAAAGTTAAATGTACGTTGAAAGGTTATTTGGTGACTTTTTCATCGTCATCGTTGAAATGTCCTATAAAATAGACGGTTCAAAAGAAAAGGAGAAATAGAGCTATACTAATGACTGTTTAGATCGACACCTATAGATGGATGACGATATGAACTAGACATACATGTCTTTCCAAGTATTGAAGAAAAAAGGGGGAACATTAATTAATAATAATGATTTGTCACAACTTTGTTCAAATAACTAGTTTTTATAATTATCATTGGGAAAATAAATAATGTTAAACCATTTAGGGAGAGTAAGAATATATATATATATATATATATATATATATATATATATATACACGCCCGTTTTTTTTTTTTTTTTTTTGCATTTTCGACTTGTGATTATATCTTCATAGCCCCCCTCTCCCTCCATCTCTCTCTCTCTCTCTTGTTATGTGTGATTCGTCACTTGAAAATCAGATACCATTTAATGACACCCAATCTGTCTCCATTCGTGAACGCCAAGTGTCGTTATTTGCTTATTCGCATAACTCTACAGATATGTTTGTAAAGTATACAATAATGATGATTGATAATTCATCTTAACTTATTTATTAAAGGTAAAGACCAGTATTGGCAACGCCCCAATTTCAAAAAATGAAATGGAAGCTCTCATTACCAATCATGTGAAAGAATATGTTTTGACTAATACATGATGATAAAAAATTTGCCGGGAAACCGCCTACTAATTCATATATTTGGTAAATTTATTTCTCTCATGGTCTGGTGAGAGAGATAGGGTAGTCCCATATACATCTTTCTGTGTATAGTGCTTGTAACTTTACGAAGAATGAGCCAAATTTCTTATCATTTTGATGATTCCAGAACCTTGCAGATGCTAGATGCTAGATGATCGACCTTTTCTGATCGATTCCACAACGTTTCTTTCACAATGCAATCGCATGACCATTACTGGTCTTTACCTTTAATGCTAATAAAAAATGCAAGCATCAAACTCGTGTTCTCAGTAAAAAAAAATCATGAGATCTACGGCGTCAAAACATATCGAAAGTACTTAACTGGGAATCATATTTTACACGGCATCACTGGTTAATTGGTAAAATTGCTAACACCCCCGACAGGCCTCGTTAAACAGTTAAAGATAAGATTCGTGATATTTATTACTGTTGGGTTACCATACAAGTTTAAATTCTAATATTTATCCCAGTCTCCTTAAACGTTCTTCCCCCTGTTAAGTAGTGAATAGAGGGCATTTTCTAATAATTCTCGTATCGTATTTCGCAGACCACATTATTATTATTAGTATGGTCCGCTACTGAAGCATGACAGATTCGTGGTCATAAATTACGGCGCATGGGGGCGCTGCTCAGACACCGCGGACCAAAATAAACACATTTTTCGTGGCAAGGAAAACCGGCTGTAATGCTATGGTCACATTACCCAAACGTAGCCTGCTCGGCGACCGAGCGGCGGCCGCCCAGGCACCGCTCGTTTTTAAGGCATCGATCGGTCGCTGCTAAAGTTTTAGCGCGGAGTTAAAATTCGGGCTGCGCCTGCTCACTTTCACTCGCCCTTTCACTCGCCGCCCGGGCGCCGACCTAATTTAGCGTTCACCACGTCGAGCGATTTAGGTCAAAAATCGAAGCCGCCAGGTCAAAGGCTGTCGAGCAGTCGCCGCCCGGTCGCCGCTCGGAGATCAGTCGGTCACTGGCGAGTCCAAAGCGGCTTCGATTTTTTACCTAAATCGCTCGGTGGCGAACGCTCGATTAGTTCGGTGCCCGGGCGGCGACCGGCCGGGCACCGAGCGTATTTTGGAGCCCCGCCGATCACTGGCCGGCCACTGTGCAATATCTTTAAAACCAGCCGGCGGCCGGTGGGAGACTGCTTGGGAATCGGTGGGTCACCGGTCGTTCATTGCCGGGACACCGCGCGAAAAAGCTCCGCGATTTTGCCCGATTTTGGCCTAAAATCGACCGGCGACCGACGGGAAATCGACAGGGCACCGCCCAGGCACCGATGGGGCTCTACAGCCTGCTCGACTTCTCCAAAAATCGCTGGGCGATGCCTAAATTCCAGCAGCGACCGAGCAGGCTACTAATCGGTCGGCCGCCGCTCTGATTTGTGACCATAGCTTAACATAAAAAACAGGCCGAAGATGGCAGCCATATCTGGTATCAACCTAAAGCTTAGACATCAGAAAAATTGACGGTAATAAAATCAAAGTGGAATTCTCTGGAAATCTAAACATTTCCTCTGGATTTATAAAAATTGTGTTTATATCCATTATTAGCCAATTCATGCAGTGAAATGAACTATCAGGAATATGTGAGAGCAGTTTCATATCAATAGCTTAAAAACTCCATGTTAAATTGAAAGATCTATAAAATAAGTCACTTTTGCACTAAAACTATGAATATGTAAGATTTTGCTGTTTTAAGGAGTAAATTTATACCCTGATGGTGCATACCGAAATTAAATATTTTACTGAGGTATTATTCAATGTATTATCTTTCCACTGGGCAAGAAAAGGAAAAGAAAAAAAGGAAATCACGAAAAATGGCTTTTAGCGCACTTTGGTTCATTCCTGGCCCACTGTGCGCCTGTTGAAAAATGCTGCTGAACGATGTTTATATGGCCTGACCCATATTCGGTGCATCAGCCCAAACTTAGTACAAGGAGATGTTGACGTAACTTTTTAAAAACCATGATGCTCAGTCATCCGTGGCAGAAAAATATAAATTGGGTATCATTAGACAAGAAAACAAGTTACTCTTTACCTTGCAATAGTGTGACGGGATATTCCACATCAAAGGCATCGTTTAACAATTAATTATCTGAGATGCATGGCCCTACGTGTTATCAGTGTCTGTGATAGTAAAATTGAAGCCATAAAGAATTGGGCTTCAAAATGATCATGAAATGCCTCAAAAAAGTTTTAAAAAATGAGTGACCGGTTTTACCATACTCATTTTGCCCAAATAGACTCAGTTTTATAAAAACCGTTAGGAAAAAGCAAAATTTAATTTCGATTTTTAATCATAAATATCTTCATAATCAGACAAGCGAACGGCTTGTAAAAGTCATGGGATTGCAGAATGACCGAAAGGTTTATAATTATAATTGCAGCATGAGCTTAATCCAGTATTTTGTTTTAGAATCTGATGCAATGTTACCGAGTCACTTCAAGCAGGAAGTCTTCTTTCGAGAGTGGAGCTAGGACATTTATAATTCTCTTTGGTTTCAGCCCTTTACTTTCAGACCTCCTCTCTGACATGTCCCAAGTTGACATGAGCCCAAGAGCAAAATAGACGTAAACATTTTTTGATTACCAAATCTTAGATAACGAAAGATTGTACTATGTTGTCATTAAACCCTTCCATAGCACACAGCCCTGCTCCCAGCACAAATACATTGAATAAGCGAGGGACTGGTTAAAGAGAAAATTATACTTAAGGGAACTGAAAGACAAAGTATAGGTTCATGTTTCATTTCATAATTTTGAACTTACTTTGTCAACTATGTTCTTTATTATGCAAATAATTGATATGAAATGGAATAAATTCGATTCAATAATTCAATCAATAAATGTAGCGCCCCTTTTCTCACCTTCTCCTTTTCTTTCTTACATACCGAATATGTTTTTCTCTCTTTTTTCCTTTCCAGACTATAGTCTAAAATAAATAATTATACTTTTAATTGCAAAATACACCCATGCAATACACTGTTATTATTTTAAAACAATTATTGTTTGCATATTTTGTCAGTTTTAAGTGTTTAAATAAGTGTTTGTACTAGTAATATATTTTTCTTTACATAGTACTCTTATTTCCTTGAATCTGATGTTTTCAATCTTTTCGTTTGTAATAAATCCCGCGATTCGGCTGTTAGCGGCGACGGATATAACTATATTCCGATATTTACGTATAATTTTATTTGTATGTGCACGTTTACATAATAACCCTTCTTTAAATTGAAAAAAAGAGTGAATTGAATAATATGGAGAGAAATTAAATTGTCTGATTAACTTGGATAAACATAGAACCGCGTATGCAATATTGCAACAGATAATGTCTAAGGGGGAAGCTTCAAGTAATCGAAAACGAAAGCACCACAAGTAGATAACACTCATTAATGGTAATAATTAGTAGACAGTGTTGTGTGTCAGTGGGCTCCGGTAACCAAGATAAAATTAATAAACAAGTTGAAAAAGTGTTTACGTATTTCGACAGGAAGGCAAGTTTCACTACGTAAGGCTAGATTTTGTTTTGTTTTTGTTTTATTTTGCTCTCGAAGATACAAGCTAATTATCAGTTCTTTTCGTATCCAAAGTTTTTTTTTTTTAAAGGTAGATCTATAAATACATAAATATACAACTACAATAAGTGATTGGATACGTAAGATAGTACTTTTGAAAAAGGAAATATTAGAGGAAATATGTACAAAAATTGGAAATTGCAACGATGATAAACCGTTTAATGTCAATCAAATGAGTATTTACTTAAGTTCAAAAGATACCATATGAAAAACTTCAATTTCCAACAAGTATATATTATATTTTTACAATGAAAAAGCATCACACATTTTTTTGTTTTTAATCACTTGAGCTTTATATACATTACACAAATAAATAATAGTAAGACAATATGATTGAAATTTGGTAGGGCGATGACGAAAGTAGTTTAAGCACACAATATAAAACAAGTGGTAACATTTAATTTTTAGAAAGATGCTTCATTTCTTGAAAAACATTATAATGAAGCATTGAACTAGACTCTAGCTTGAACCAAAAAACCATGACAATAGGATCCCACATATTTAAATTTACAATACCAATCTTTTTTTTCTCCAAAACATGTCTTTCTTATAACCATCTTGTTAAAATTTGAAAGAAGGTTCATAAAAGTTCTTGGATGCGCATAATTAAAGCAACGAGGATATTTTTTTTCTTGTGCTGTCTCGATATATTTAAGTGTGTTTGATTTATTTGTTCTGTCTTTGTTTATGCCTTTTTTGCTAGAAAATCGACACTATATTGTCATTAATCTGAAATCCCGTAATTTTTATTTCAAATAATTAAACATCATATAACGTAGTTCAGCCTTAATGAATCTAATACACCTAGCTTATTTGGTTTGCATTATATCGCTTCAAAATTTAAAATGATTATTTACATGTGTGAGTAATAATCGACAACCATCGAAATATTAAATCAGTGCAAAATGTATATAGAAGATATTGCAGTTCATAACATTCCAAGAGAAAACTCTTTCAAATACTTTTAACCAGTGCTTCCGAATATATATCAGTATATTTCGTGCGCTATTTATAAGTTGATGTACCAGCATACAAAAAAGAAAAAGAATTATGAGATTGCTTAAATTTGAACACCACTCCCAAAGACTATACAGTACTGTAATACTAACAAAGAAACATTTTTCCTAATTTGTACAGCCCTAGGCTGCATTTCATCTTTCGTCAGTATTTCGATTAAGTATTCAAAACGTTTTTGCATTTTTCTTGAACAGCTTGGTGTCAAGCCATTTCCCTAAATTGTATTCATGTACCCATAGATGTTTCATACCATGTAGACACGTTGGAGGACCCTTATTTATGACACATGTTGTTGTTTGATTAACTTACACTAAATGAATTACGCGAAGATTAATTTTTATACAAGAAACACTTAGCGGTCGTTAATTTTTAGACCACTTTTGACTTTTTGGGTACCAAACAATTTAAAGGGCACATTCAATATGTGTGTTCATTCCACTTGTTCATCAACCAGATATTGAAATATATGGTATATACAAATTAATAATGTTTTAAACTGAATTTATCAAACTAATTGACACAGAAACCATGTAATGATGTTTTCATACATATGTATTTCTTAATATATTTTTTATGTTGTGCAGGACCCCCAAGTATAACAGTATTTTAACTACTGATTGGGCTACTCTGTTGAAATAAAACGAAATAAATGAATTAAATAAGATACCGCAAAGCTATGGAATGTGTCCTAGAATATAATTATGAGTGAAGATGACCGACTCGCCCTGGCCTTTCACAACACCGGTGACTTTTTATCTCACAAAATGAAAGTGTGTTGTCTAATATTTTTGTACAAAGCTGGTAGAGGTGCTCATATAAATCGCGTTAACTGTCTTTTAAACCTTACGGAATATGGAAGCGTCCGGTGTGGATGAGAAGCAGTTGACTTGGAAGGGGTTTTTAACAATATCACATTGCAGTGTCTTGAACATCACACCCTGGACTGGTCGGTACCATGTAGTCAGAAACCGTTTCCTTGTTGCGTTCGGCGACAGCGTAGGTATCATTGTTGACCTCGATGCGAGGCAGGTCAACATCCTTGAAAATCATGCTCGTCACGGAACTCTGGTCGATTTTGTATCCGTAGGGAAATGCCTCTGGTTCCTTTCCTGCGTTAAGTCCAGAATGCAATTGAGTGGTGTATGTGCCTTGGTCTTGAGGAATGGTAGTCTTGCCTGCATCCATCTTCATGTAGCCGTCTAGTGTACGAGGAAACACATCGTCTTGAGGGGACTTCGTTGTTGATTGAGTGGTGGTGTTCTTCGAGGCATTTATGCTTGCGTTACGCTGGTTATCACTTATCTCCTTACCCTTGATGTTCTCTATCGCATCATAGTTCTGATTGAAAACATGAAGATAACGGCCAATCAGAATTATGATTTGTAACGTTCTTTTCTAATAATTTAGTTAAAACACAGATTACATTAACAATCATTACATATTTTTAAACGATATTGTTCCGACCATGATTGCAGTATAGATGGCTTGTTACATTCGTTTAGTTTTGTTGTCTTCCTTTTATTCTTGTTTTGTTCGGTGCATCCAATAAAACTCATTTCAAATTAAAATAACTTAGCTAGAACCAAGGAAAGTACATTATCATACATGTGTATATTTTGCAGAAAAGTTGAAAGAGAAATGTAGAATCTATCAAAATTATAACTTCTCTTGCCAAAGAATTACTTACAATTTCCGTGTCATCATCCTTTCTGAGAGACGAGGACCCAATTCCTATCGCAAGGGCGCATGCTGGGGGAATGGGAAGAGCACGTTGAATAGTCGACATGCCGTCTGAGTCCAAAGAATTCCATGCTTGAAATTAAAAGAAAGTAAAAATATATCATTATTTGTTCTATATCAATTTGAAATTAGAAAATTGGGCCACCGAGCTGTCCTCTAAAATGTTACTGGAAATCTTTGAACAAAATTTAGAGAAGCATTTTGTTATTATTTGTATTAGTTATCCTCATATAGAACCTAAATCAATTTTGTTTTTAAAACAGCTGGTCTTTATTAGAAAGAAGCGCTTACAGATTTAAGGCAATTTATGTTTGATTATAAACAGTGAAATTCGTTCTTACATCGTCTTTCTTGGGATATTAAGCGATACGAGCCGAAGAAGAGAAGGACTAACACAGTGACTCCCAGACATCCGCCCAGTGTAATAACCAAGATGAAAAGCAGACCTAGAACAAATAATATAGAAAATAAATCATTTCAAAAATAATGAAGAAAAGTAATTCTTGTAAAGTGATTACGAGATAAGTATGTTCCAGCTATCTTAATGGCTATAGTATGAAATGAATGTAAAAATTAATTAATTCTAGTTCGAAATAGTCTCATATTCTCTCGTACAAATTACGGCCTACCATCACTACATCTCACGTTATATTAGACACATATATTATTGTGTGTATGTCTATGTGGGTGTGTGGGTATGGGTTGGTTTTCGCGTGTGTTTAATGGCGTGTCTAGCTAGGTTTGTCTCAAAGGGTTGTCAACATTTCAACAAATCTTATTTTTGATTGATTGTCTGACAGGTTATATACATACTCCATCTTTCATCGCTGTTCTCCAGGTACTTCACACGAGATGAAGCGCTGCACACGCCACGCCCACATACAACCAGCCAAAGCTGATGCTCTCTGGCGCCATTCCGGATGTACACCGTCTGACCCGGAAGTAAACACGTCTCATTCCTATTACGCAACCCTCCAACATGATACTCAGCATGGATGCAAAGGTCGCTTGTATCACTGTCAGTCGAAGAAATGTCGAGTCTTCCCGATTTCATCTCATATGTTGCACTTATACCTGATAAAGAAAGGGAATATGTAAATAGATACAATGCAAGATTTACCATATTTCAAGCAAGATTAACTCAGTATTTACAATCTTCCACTCGAGGAAATTCTTGTAATAATTGATCGCAATACTGTCATTGGCATTTTATTCTACACTTCGATTGAAACAGGAAGGATATCTAGGTTTCTATTTACATTACAATTCTCACTTTGGCATCATAACAGCAATGCCATATAAGGAAAATGCTTTGTGCTTCCCCCTAACGCGGCATTAGGAAATGACGCCTGGCACTTAGTATAATTTGAAAACTGGTTTTATTAAAAATAAATAAGATCACAGACTTACCAATATCATCCACAGTCCCCGCTGCAAGAAAAATAAAAACAGAACGAAACCTCCATAAATGCCTTTGTTTTACCAAAGTCTATACGCTTACACGACTGTTTTACTTATACTAGCCACAATTTAGTGGTGCCCTGATCTTTCAAACGGTTTTTTAGCAATCACATGTTGGTACTAATGTCTCAGCAATCATTTCTGACAAGTACGTAGGTGATTTATTCAATGGAAAGCGACGTTGGCTGACTGGGGCTAACATGACAAAACTTCTTGAATTACCGGATTTTAGAGTAACAACTAATTACGGGGTCAATGCTCGAGTATGTTTTACATAAATCATTGAAGTATTTACTTGCAGTTTTATATCTTGACCAATTTCTCGTCGTCCAACATTTCAGGGCCTGACAATATTATATTCTCTGTCTCCAATTGTGTTTCAGGCACTGTTTGGTATATCGTCATATTGCTTATGGCTGAAATCACAATTTAGTTAATAATGTAACAGGTCCACCCTTTGGCGACTTACGAGCAGTAGATGCAAAGATGTCAACATTTCCACTGCTCCCGATGTCATTTTCTGCGAGGACGGTAATTCTGTAAATAGTATAGTTGTTAAGGCCATCGAGTGTGAACTGCTGATCCGTTACACCCTGCTCTTTGCGACACCTTTCCGTCTGGGTGACGTTGACACAATAAGAAAAGACGAACGTCACCGGCAAGCCGCCATCTTGGCCCGGACTCCAGGAGAGAGTGAGAGACGTATCCGAGAAGCTGACAACTCGCAAGTTGTACGGAGGATCAGGATAACCTTTTGTGATAGAATTTGAACGAAATTTTGTTATCATGTAGCTTCTGAAATATATTCCACACTTCATTCTCTTGTAAAGAACGGTGGTTTGTCTAAGTCAATATTGTTGTAAATTTGCCAATGACAATGGTCTCTTCTTCGTGGAATGATCATTGATAAGAAATGCCAAAGTGCACTAAATCATTCAAATTGTTGCTTCTTAGATTGAGCAAGTGGCCTATCATTAACATACAGTAATAGGGTTTGGGACAAATTTAGTAAATAAACTGAAGGACAATCCTTGAAGTTTTTTGAAAAATGTCATGGCATTACAATTAGAATTCCATTCTTAAGAAGATCCAAAATCATAGATGTGCAATATCTTACAGTATCCAGTCAGCTGAATTACAAACGAATCTCTCCCTAGTGCATTGATGGCGGTACAAGTATAGTTTCCATAGACACCCCTGTGGACCTTCTCTGTAAACACCAATCTGCTTTCCAGTTCTGTCTCAGAGTGTCGTGTCACATTGGTAGCGATCGGTGATTGGTTAGGAGTGGACCACGTGATCATTGATGTCGTTGAAGGATTGGAGTCGACGATACACGATAGGACGGCTACGGTCCCTTCATCGGAATGAACGACGGACACCCGGCGATCAATGTGTGGGGGATCTGCATTTTTTAATTAAAAAGTATTCCAGTACTCCAAATGATTAATATCTACCTCTTGAATGTTTTTTCAAACAGATATATGGCGCAATACAAATGCTGTTGAGTCATCAAAATCATCATCATCAAATAAAAGGTTATGTCCCATGTAAAACATTATCAATTATTAATTTCGGAGGTTCTTAGAAGGTTATAGATTGTAAATTAGGTCCAAGGTTACTGTAACTTGTGAATATGTCATATTATGATTACTGATTACATCATTCCTACAAGAACTACACACGGACGTAGAAAAGGAGCTCACATTGTACCGAGATGTTTTTCGTTTTTATCTCTTTCGACTCCATGTGATTATCGGCTTCACATCGGTACACTCCAGCAAGATGACGCTGAATCTCCGGGAAGGACAATCTGGACATCCCTGTACCGTTCGCCAGGACTTCTCCAGGTAAGCCGCCCGAGAGAACTCTCCGCCAGGCGACGGTTGGTGATGGAAAACCATTCGACTGGCAGAGGATGGAGGCATCCTGCGAGCCTTCCTGCCAAGGTTCCGGTGGGGATTGTGTCAAGACGATGTCAGAAGGTGGATCTGCAGATTTGATGTTAAAGGGATGTTTGAAAAGGCTGAAATGTTGGTGGAAATGTTGATTTACAAGATATTCATTGCTTCATCATGTTCAGTCTACCCCACTACCACGTTCTGTTTTGAAATTGAATCGAATAGTCTCTTCAATAATTACACTTACATGCTACATCCAACGTTGTTCCCCCTTGGAGTCGAGGCTATCTAGAATAAGCTTGATATTTTCACAATGAGATAAAGTCACAGAGACAGTGTCAAACTGTTTGACGTTGGAATAGTCGATAAACCTACCTACATTCAAGCCTCATCTCATTTAGCCTACGTATGGACAAACCAAGCATGGTTACGGTTCACTTAGAACAAGACTGTGCACTAGTCTTTAATGTACCATTATGATATACGGCATTGGAAGGCAAACATGTTTTCTCTGCTAAACTTACACAGCACATTGGTAATGCAGACGTCAGAACATAAGTTTTGTCCATCAGGTGCCCTGCATGTCAGAGAGGACTCACTCCTACAGCAAATCGACGTCAGTCGCAGTCCGGTTGCTACCTCGGTGACATTTGGAATACTCTGCCTGCTGACGTTCACATAAATGTCAAAGTTCGGCACGCTTGCAAAGGGAGTTTCCAAAGAGTCTGTAAGATATATATTGGCGATCCGTGTGAGCTTACTAGGAGACTGGTCAGGTGTGAGGTACGAACATGAGAGATCCATGAAAGAACTGATACTTACTTCGCCGGGGCAATCTATGGTAGGGTGGTGGACAGAACATTCTGCAACAAGAGGAAAATGACAAGAGGTCTAAAAAAGGAATAAGCTGAATTCTTAGCTAGCACAAACAAAATTTTAGTCATGTCGATGTTTTGTTCTATTAAATATCATAATTTTATGAGGTAGAATCGGTTTTCATATTAGAAACATGCATGTTAAGAAACTAGCTGACATCATCCATGTTTCTTTTCTTTATTGTATTTTCGTGGTTGTTTGTATTGTACATGTATAATGATCTCACGCCTTCATTATTGCCAAAATTGGAAAGAAAAGAAAGACTCTTTGATCATTTTGGGAAACGCAAAGTTTTTATTCTATTTAACCCCCGCTCGCACACACACTCACAAAAAAAGAAAAATAGAAGGAGACAGGTTAGGGAAATATTTCATGATTTTCTTAACGGATGGGCGGGGGGGGGGGGGGGACATTTGTATTTCTTCAATGCAATGATTTCGGAAATATCACCTGTATCTCAAGCCCGGTATTAGTGCGAACAAATGCAGACAAGCGCTTTTTTCCTCTGGGGAAGAGAGGGGGAAGAACGGCTGTGCCTCCATAAGATTAAGCATATTAATCTCGATAGTTATTGACAATGCAATGAATTAACATTAACTCCAGTCTTTTTTTAAGATTTTGAAAAAGATTGTTTATAGAAGAATAGATGGTATTCAGAATATAAAAGTATTCTTCCAAGCATACAGTGTGAATTCAGAGGAGGAAGTAGCTCTACATATAATAATTGTTATAATACTTCAAAATAGTATTTAGCAAAGCTTAGGGAATCATGAACATACTCTAGTTTGTTTTTGTGATATAAATAAGGCATATGTTCGGTTGTGGTTTATCATATAAATTACACATACTAGTAAAAGGAAAGAGTAAAAGGAAATATGTTTACATTTATTAAGAGATTATTACAGAAAAGAACCTTCCAAGTGAGGAATAGGCAAACACTAACTTAAACATCCCTATTCAAGTGGATTACCACAAGGAAGTGCCCTCAGTCAAATTTTATTCAACATTATAATGCATGATATACCATTGGAAAAGGAAGTGAAAATAAAAATGGTATAATTACTGGGGAATTGCAATATCTCATGAAAAAGTAGTTTCAGTTCTGTTTACAAAAAATATTACAAACAAATGGAACTGAAACTTGAAAGAATACCCTTGCCTTCTGTCCAGAAGTACAAGTTCAGGATGTAGTTTTTTAAAAAAAGAAGAAAAAAAAGAAAGATGTAAAATGAAATTGAATGTTTTGTAGAAAATAACTGGAAACATGGGAAAATGACTTTTTAAACTATGGCTGCTAAAGATCTGATCCGGCTTCATACTTAGTGAAGAATACGTTTAACTCGGTACAACATCAAGCTTTAACAATAACTGGTGTCCCTATTGTAACTTCATAACAAACATTGCTTTAAAAAAAGGAGAAGAACCTCTAGCCATAAGGTGAACAATGTTGACGAATAAATACTATTTTTTGGTGAAATCAGCCCCCAGTACCCAGTCCAAAATATACAAACAACTGTTGAAATTATGAATATCTTTAAAAATGGAATGGAAATAAGCCCTTTGGTCTTAGAATATTACATGCGAAAATGGTCGAGCAATCGGATAAGGTTGACGAAAATAACAAAATACCATGCCCACCATGGCATTACATACCACCCACTTTATCAACTGTATTACATAATATATCAGCGCGAATGACAACCCACACTATCAAAAAAGCCTAATCTCGATATGTAATAAAGACTAGGTATAAAACACCATTAAATATATACACAGACGGATCTAAAGATCCCAAGCGACGTTCCATCGATGAAAATGCATGAACAGAAAAGATTACACAATGGCACATCGTCATACAGGGCACAGCAGGCGGCCATTATTATGGCCTTAGATTGGATTGAAAACTTGAATATTTATGTTGGTATTATTCTTCTTTCAGATTCTCCAAGTGCAATTGATTGCCATAGAGTCTCAGAAAAAAGAAAATGTTGTGGTAGAAATACTGATAAATATAACACATCTTCAATATAGAGATAATTTATGAACATAAATTTAGAATGGATCCCATCTCACTGTGGACTAGTACTAATGGGAAATGAAGTAGTAGATTGTGTTGCAAAGAGAGCATTAAAGAAAAAACATATAAGTTAACAATGATTGCGATGTGTAAGAACTGAAATCAAAACTGAGTAAAAAAAAAAGTACGTACAATTTGGGAAGAAAGATGGAATATCGAACAAGGTTAACAGATACAGTGAAGAAATATTACAAAGATTAAGAATGGGTGTTTTTTTTAACTGAACCAATAAAAGGCAAACGTAGGTTTCTGTGGAACAGAAAACTGTGATTATTATAACATCACTGAAACAGAAGAACATTTTATATTTCATTGTTGAAAGAGCAATTCTCTTCTCAGATTTAGACACAACCACAATGGAAGAATCGAAAAGAATACTTTTCAAGTTTTCACAGAAGGCTCAATATGCCATTTTACTAGGTAGCTTCAAATACAATTTTGAATAAGAGGCCAGCTGGTACGTATGCCTACAAGTAAAGAAAAAAGGCCTCAGGAATTTGTTTTCGCTTCTTTGACAAAAAAATGCAACCGGAATGGTCTAACCAGATTAAACGGGATAAAACAGAACTACGAATTTGTAAACCATCGAGAGACTTTTAATAAATTGCAGTACTGGTGAATAAAATTTGTTAGTTTCAGTTTTTTTCATTGATAACGGAATTATCTTATATAATTGAAGATAAATCGTATGTATTCAGTACTGAATGAACGCCATAAAAACAAAACAAAACAAAACAATAACAACCCCAATCGTACCAGAACCCGCTTAATATACTGTTAGATTTGCACGTCGACATAATGGACTGCTATGTGACGTCCTTTTAAGGCACTGGCAGTGCCTTATAAGGACGTCACAATGCCTTAAAAGGAGTTCACACGTAGCAGTCCACTATGTCTACGTGCAAATCTAAAAGCTTCTAATAGCGCAGATTCACACTACGTCACGACGACGCCTGCATAATGATTTTATCGGGCTCTTACCAGTAACGTTGAGTTTCACCAGGGCCGATTGAGCATCCTCACTGGTCGAGACCAAACAGGTGTAATTCCCAACATCCGATGAAACCGTATCAAACACGATGAGTTTCATCCTACCCATGTCATTATCAGCCGATTTGACCAATTGGTGCCGAGCTGGATTTGCCGGCGTACATTGTGTGATGTCACAGGTGCCGATCTGACTGCTGTGTCCATTTTGACCGTCAAAAGACCAAGCAAATGATGACCCTTGTGAGTTGGTAGGAGAGAAGGAGCATGTCATCTCGGATTGCCCGCCGACGAAGGTGGTAACAGGTCCTCCACTCGTCACAACCAAAGCAACAGATCCTGTAAAGATATTCAGAAAATATTTCAAGTGTCAGAATTGTCATTTATTAAAGGTACTATGTCCCTTTTGCAGCCAACCTCAAATGCTGTAGAAGTTTGCAGGAATTATGAATATGTCATGTATGTCCTATCTGTGAAATTTAAACGTTAGCAGTGTCCTCATATTCAAATTATGCAAGGAAACCTGTTTACTTGCTAGACTTCACTGTCAGACACTATTGAGTGACTGACTGACTTTTTTCTTCTTTGGTAATAACATACATGAAAAGAGTTGTAAAGGGTACATGAGCATTTGTCTACATCAATAACCCACTTCTTGTGATGGCCAAGATTAAACTGATTGAATCTTTGCGCAGCATAAAACATATGACCATTCGGTACAATTGTCTGAAAATCAAGACTATTACTTTTGGGCTCTATAGCCCTAAAGTCAATTTGACAACTAATAGTCATTATTTTCCCACTTGAAGACATTTTCAAGCCCCACCTTTTTTAGGGAAGTTCTAAATTAGTATTATCTTTCAAATGCAGTTGGAATTTAACTTTTTCATTTTTTTGGCCTGCAAATGGGACATAGTACCTTTAATGGATATTTTTCTTTTTCCGATTGAAATTCCAAGAAAACATAATATAAACATTTGTGAGGGTTCTTACAGCCCTTTAGCTGTCGACCATTTATATCGTATGTCACTGTATGTTTGGATATTGAAATAAATCTTGAATTAAATTGAATTGATTTAATAGGCCTACCGTAACATCGACCAACACAAGATAATTTCGTTGGTGGTATTGTCATGATTGCGCAGATGCAAACAATATCTCCTTCGATATCAACAGGAAGTTGTTTTTTAGAACTGATCACCAGTATGATCAAGTGATTCTGTAAGGAGAGTTCTGGGCCCTGTTTCATAAAACTTGATTTCAATAACAAGTTACAAGCTACTGTTACAAGCTACTGAAATCATGGCATCTAATTGGCTGAGAGCTAATTTGTCATTGAAATTTAGCTGTTGTTATAGAGAACAAGTTTTATGAAACGGGCAACAGGACAGGGCAGTCAATTGTGTACTGCTGAGGTGACATTGTGTGTGGATTGGGTCTTTACAGACGTGTATCAATCAGATATGATTATTTATTAACTTCCACTGTTAGCTGGAATACAGGCGCACGCCACACCGCCTAGCCAAACATTGAACATCTCTGTTCCATTTAAAATAAAATTAAAAAATAAATGAACAGTTATAGAATACAGTTTACCATTATTAACACTTTCACGGCACCGACTTTAAATTAAGACAATATAAACCAATTTTTCCGACGAACTAAACAGATTACATACGAGAGGTACGCACCTCAATGGCGCATTGTATGCTCATCATAAAGACCGAATGTTTCAGTTTTAACATGAACTTGCATGGACATCGTTGAAATAAAACAACAGTGCGTTTCTTTGTATTCATTACTTTGGCCCAATAGTTTCGTTAATTTCAAAACAATACAAAGATAAACAGATTAAATGTTGACACTGACCTGTTATTATTAATAAACACGTCACCACACCAAGTAGACAATCCATTGTCATGAACATCTTCCACCCTTTCGAGTGCATGATATGATGATATATCATAATTATGGATTGCGACTTCCTCATTTACAGTGCTGAACATAAGTACGACGAATTAGGTTGAGTGTATTCAAGTGTCAATCCTGCAATGATTGATTTCAGTATCGTAGACCCGTTCCGAGGAGTGTGAGTGTGTGTGTGTGTGTGATGGGTGGGTGGTTGGGGGAGGGGGGGGGGTGGTGATAGCAACCAAGCACCGGAATTTCTCGCGCAAACACACACACACATTGTGTGCGGGCAAGCACTGAATCCAATGACCGGGGTAATAGTATATTTGTAAAGCGCTTAGAGACATTTGTATTAAGCGCTATATACAAATTAAATATTATTATTATATTATTACATGTACGACTGGTTATGGATGTGAGATCTCGAGGAAAAAAAAATCGGACTCACTTTAGGACGTTCTATAACTATTTTTATTCTGTTACTGGCATTTAAAAAGAGAAGATTTCAATTTTAACATGACTGTTTCTATAAAAGGGTGTGTGTGTGTGTGTGGGGGGGGGTGGGGGGGGGGGGGTGGGGAAGGGGTTAGAACTGTTCAGACAACCTCCTCTTCCTGCCAGTGGGGAATACTTATACCCCTCGCACTCCCCATCTCATCCAGTGGCGTAATGAGCAAAAGCGGTTGATTTGTATTTATTATTGTTATTTTTTTTTGGGAGGGGGGGGGGGAGCGAAAAAAAAAAATCCGAATCAACACCGCTCTCAAATTTTAAGTGCGAGTGAAGTGTAAATTGGTGTGGGACCAGGGTGAAAGCCCCGGTTGTAGCTTAGCGGATTTGGGGCATTTAATTAGGGTCACATAAGTATCACCAAAGGCCCGTTCTCCTGGGGCCAGGTGGCAGAGCTAGAAGTTTTAAGCATTTAATTATGGTCAGATGAGCATATTTTGATACCTTATTTGTGAGACTGCCAGGTCACTAATTTGTGTGGGGTCCAGGGGCAGCGCTCCGAGTAGCTCACGGTTTTTAGGCATTAAATTACGGTCAGATAAGCATACAGGGGGCGGAGCCCCGCAAGCTCAGGGTGTTTAGGCATTTAAATAAGGTCAAATCACCATGTTTTGATACCTCATTTGTGACACTGACAGGTCACCATTCTTTCTATTTTTCTGTATTTCTATTTCTCTTTAACATAATTTTTCAAAAAGTGAGGGGCCGGGGGATCGAGCCCCCCCCTAGACCCTCCGTTCTGAGGGCCCTAACATGTAGGCTTCTAATAAGCATATCTTTTGCCTGACTTTACATTTTGGAGTTATTTTCCAACAAACGCATACAAAATTATATACCGAAAAATCATGTCATTTCAGCAACATTTATAGATCATTAGTATCAAATTAAAAATAAACATTTTTTTTTTTTTTTTTTTTTGTGAGGGGGGAGGGGGGCAACTCCCCTCAAGCCCCCCTCCCGTATCAGTACGCCCATCATCCCTTTTGAGATTTGCGCTAATACACACAGATGACATTTAGCTGTTAGTACAGTTCAGTGAATAGATGGTCTGGTTTCGATGGGGCTTTTCGAAAATCTGCTTTTGTTTCTTTGCTTTGCTTTCACTCGATAAACACAATGAATCTTGATAGCCAATTTCGTAAGTTATTTACAAGCAATAACAATTGAGTGAAACTTTCCTTTGGCTAATGCCGAGGTAACATGATAACAACAGCATATAATCATTATCATTGATACTATTACCATCATTACCATTATTATAATTATTATCAACATTGTCAGGGTTTCCTTTCGCATTGCATAGTCATTGTATGCTTACCAAATTATAGACAAGGTACTCTTCTACACTGTTTCATTAAATCATTATTATTATTCTCTACTATCATGATGATGTCGAGTTTTGCGCTTTGGGTTTATACATTTCTGGGTTGACAATCCCGTTGTAGGTTTCCATTTTCATACATTAACCTGATTAAATTCTTGTTATCATGCGAGGAGCAGATTGATGCAGAGAATATTTCTTTTCGGTTTGTGATACTGAAACTTGCATTCTAGAACACCCGATAACTATAAACTAAGATTTAACACTTTTATATTACTATATTTTTCAAAAAATAATATCCGGGGGGAATCCTAATTATCATTTTTCATGATTATAGTTTTCTTTCACTATAACAATTATGCATCATATTAGCAAACAATTTCGCCGTTAGAGAAGCGACCGCAATTATCCATATCGCTTTCGTGAGAAAAAAGAAACTAATTATGACTATTACAGTTTCCTGTTTTGAAAAATTTGTTGTTTTTATTTCCTGTAATAGAGGAAGAGGTAATACTTGACATTGACAATAGTTACATAGCCGAGAAGTAATGGTAGTTATGTCAAGCTTTTCTCAAGTTTTGAGGGACAGATTTGGGTATTTACAGAAGCCATGAAAAAAAGAAATTTGGAATTAATAGGATCTTTGTGGAAAAGTATTTCAAGATTGATGTCTGGCAAAACAGATTTTGTTTTCCTTCTTCGATTGTATAGCTTTCTTACCCTTCGTAAGTCAAAAAGTAAAAATGTCTCCTGAAAAGATTGCGCTTCAAATATCCCTATATTCGTTACACATAGCTAAAAAGTTTGGAACACATACCACCACGTGTATGTGTGGCCTACTCATATCTATTTCCAGTGCATGTGACTTTTTAAAAATCAATTTCATTATATTTTAACTAAATTCAAAGCCTCATAGTACACGTGCATTTCAGAGCACTACATAATCAACATTCATAACTGCTTCCGCAGACAGCTTCTCTCACGATAAAATCGCATAACCAGAAATCAATCAAAATGCAGACCCAATTTCAACATTACAATGAGGTGCGGTCCTCAAATTGGGTATATATGCTTTTCTCTCGTTCAACATTTTCATATTAAAAGCATTTGGATTAGAGCGTGTTTCTTTCCACTCTACCCCACAGTTTATAAACTACTTTCTTTTTCAACCTCTCTTTTTCCATTAGTTCGTAATACCATATTTAGAAGAGGAGGTATATGGGGTAAACAACATTTTCTTCATATTTGTAATATGTACCTGTAACTTCATGACTGATTATTTCATGCACAGGATATAAAATGTAAGTATATTTCACTTTCGTGAATTGAGCCATCAAGATAATTGGTAATTTATTTTATTAATGTATTTTCACTGAAAACACACACACATGCACACTCGCACATTTACAATTTTGTCCATGAACTGTGGAGCATCTATTCAATGAAACTTTATTGAACTTCTATGAAAGATGTATAAATCTATTGAAACAAGTTAATAGAAAACTTTATTTGTAATGGTTAGACCCCCCCTTTTATCACGTTTTATCGGTACTGCACATTTACAATATATGGTAGATAAGAAGTCGGATATTGGTGTTAAGGTAGAGACACATGCTCAAAGAGCTTTCAAATGATTCCAAATGCAATCTTGATGATATTTTAGTAAAAAGTAATATTTTCGTTAATCAACATTAGTTTTCCAAGTCTAGACTATTTTTGAATATTCTTTCAAATCCATTTCTTCGACTTGTTTCTAGAAAATTCTCATGACCATGTATTTTGTTATCAAATGATAAGAAAATAGTCTGACATGCCCTGAGATTTAAAAAAAAAAGGTGCTGCATCCCCCATCTCCAAACCAAGCATCCGGCGCTTATTTAAATCAAAAGAGGCAATAATACAACTTGTTTCATATCAGCAGAATTTTATATTTATTATCAAATATGTGTGTCAAAAGGTGAATGTGATTTAAGGAATATAGGTAAAAACATTATGCAACAGTCATGCCCCACTATATAATTTAATTTTAAAGTGTTTTAATTAGTAAAGATAATACACGAACATTATTGATATTTAATTATAATAAAAGATAAATCAATTTTGATTGATTTTATTTGAACTGTTTTGAATGCATCCATTGCTTCCTGCATCATCCCCTCAATCCATTATCATGAACATGGTTCTACATGTGAAACAATTTTCCAAATACACATATGTATGCAATAAACGAATACTCATAAAGCACAATGAACGAATTAGCTACACATTTTTGAGCGTTGTATCATTTACCGAAATCTAAACAATGAACGTTTTCTGATTTAAATTATATAATAATGATATGAATATTCACAAACAGAATTTTAGGGCCTTTAAGCTTTCACGTCAGAATAAATACCGACTAGGATTCTACCCATTTTCTACTGTATTATTGGTCACTACAATTCTGAGCTGCTGTCGTATTTAGCTTGTCCTCCTTCAAGAAAGCTTAAAATCCCCATTAAATTAGGTGTCATAATTACATGACTGATCGGTTCCTCGACCATAGGAAGGAAAGGGGGCTTTTTATCAATTTCACTTCATTTTTCGCTCTTTGCATGATAAATTAAATGTGTATATTAGTGTGATGAGAGGGTATAGAACCTATACTGTTTAGTATGAAGATAAAGATTGGGACTAAATACATGTACGAGAGCATGTGGTTAACTGTTAGAGGAGGAGGATATAGAATAGGCAGCCGATCGAATCGTTGTCAAAAGAGGGCGAAAAATATTAAGAATACTATCTACCATTGAGTTGAGTACATCAGGAAACTTGTAGATGTGTCGTGGTCTAGTGGATAAGTAACCGGACGGTTCGTGTTCCCCCGCGGCACTAATGTCCTTCGGAAAGTCATTTTCATATTATTTCTAAACTCGACCCAGGTGAGGTGAGGTAAATGGGTGTCTGTTAAAGATTAACTCCTTGAAAATGTTAGAGCTCCATAATGGCAGCCATGCTGAAGCCAGGATAATAATTGTAAAACGTCAGGAGTATGAAGGTTGACAGACACGAGTGCTAAACGGGAACCCATTAAAATCATTATCATTTTCATTATTATGATCTATATTATTACTACTATTATCATTATCATTGGTATTATCATAATCATCAACATTATCATTATAAGTCTTTGACAAGAATACAAGTAAAACATGACACATGCTGAGCAGTCGAATCAGTGGCGTAGCATGAGTATACTCATTAAGGGGGCACTGGCACGACGAGGGGGGGGGGGGTGCCTTTGGTCCAACTCTGAAAATGAAACGCGAATTTACAAGGCTAGTGGGAAAGGTGGAAGGTTGTGCAGACGTCTCCTTTTTTACTCTTTTTTCCTTCTCCCATTTCCTTTCTCTCTGCTCTCGAATCTATCTTTATAAATTTTTAACCACTCGATTTGGGGAGGGGTTGGGTTGGAAGGGGGAGGGGGGCTCCAACACCCCTGTAGCTACGCATACGAGTCGAATGTATCCAACGATCCAAAGTCCAAACGTAATTCTGGTATGGAGTTGAGTTCACCATGGAATCATTCAACAATCTGACAGGAATTAGTGAACAGCAAACGCGAAAAGTAATGCATTTGATGCGTGGTGTCTCTAATAATACAGTTTAATATTCAATTGCTTTCCACCTCGAACACAAGGAAACATGATGAACCCATATTTATAAACTACATGCACAGATCCAAAGTCCAAAATATATTTCGGAAGCGTCTGCTAGTTTCTATTGTCCCCGAATAAAATCATTCTAAAGAAATATTGTTTCGGTCTCTATTCTTTGTGGTGCTTTTCATATTTTGTTACGACCTTGAGCTTTTTTAGTATGTCTTTGGAACACTCAACGTGAAGGCAGTGCATGCATGCCGAACGGTTTCTAAAGTGAGGTGGGGGGGGGGGGGGGGGGGGTCTGTGCTCATCTGTTTGTGATTATCAATTACTTGATGTGTATCTATTGCTTGTCGCGGCACCCGGGGTGTACATCGCTGCTCTATACAATCGTACCAACATACACACGCATACACACGCATTCACACGAACACCCACCCACACAAATAATATTATTTACATGGTTTCACCACAAATGAATTTGAAATTACATAACAAATTGAGAAACTGTCACAATTAGGTATTTGTATGTCTTCATGCTGCGGGGATAACACATTAATTCAATTGGAATCAACCAAGTGTTGTTTAATGGTCCATTAATTCTCACAAAGGAGAAAAAAACGATCAGGAAGCACCAAGTTCAGACAACACGGCGCTGAAAAGACAAAGAACGATGTTAGTCTTTAATCAACTTTTTTTTACCAATCACAAATAATCACACGAATTGAAAATTCAACATAAATCTATAAACTGTTTACAGGAACCATCTCTTTATTGGAAAACATAAGTAATATTGTTACAATAAAAGCGCGTAACTGTTCCGATGATATTATTTTAATTAAAAAATGGAGAAAAAAACCTTGAAGTAAAACAGAACACAATGCTCCAAAAATAGAATCTGGGAAAACCTATATTGTTTTGCGGGGGCAGCATTACGGTACAAACCAAACCAAAATTTGCCATTGACATTACTCCACCCTAGCTGTGAACTGAAGGTAAGGTCTGGTTTAAAAGAAAAGAGGTGAGTGCTATCTTATCAAGATAAATGAAATATAGAGCCCATTATATATTTATGTTTTAAGAAGCTTACATATATTTGCAATATATGTAGATTTTAAGCAAAATTACGCAAATTATTAGGGACTCGACGGAAGGGCAGCTGCATTTTGTTTATTACAACAACCGGAAATTGTTGTAATAAATTAGACAAAGTTACAGGTAAAACAAAATACAACTCTCGTGTAAATTGCGTTTCATATCTTACCAATTGTAATAGAGAATGGAAAGTTGTAGTATCATTTTGATTGATGTTAACTTTTGGTCTGGTCAACGTCCTGGTACGATCCTTCCTTATTAAATTTAATAATTTGACTGAAGTTTTGTTCCCAGCTTCTTTCCTTTCCTTTTGTCTCTATAATGACTCTCCATTATGATATTTTATTGAAATGTATTAGTGAATAATTGTACATTATACGTTAATATGTGCGTGTGTGTGCGTGTGTGTGTTCGTGTGTGTGAATTTGATGTAGAGGTGTGTTGGTCTAGAAAGTCAAGGAAGAGTGTAAAAAATTACAGTTATGAACGTTATACAAGAACCCATTATTATAATTATTATTATTAATATTATCATCCTTATTTCATTATCATCATTATTGTCATGATTATCAAAACCATCAATAATAATAATAATAATAATAATACATTTATAGAGCGCAGAAACTTTTTAACATTAATTATATATTCTACTGCGCTACAGGAGCTCCTGATATGCTTAGATTTACGGTTAATTAAAAAGATGTGTTTTCAGTTTCGATTTAAAGATATTTACAGATAGTGATTTCCTGACTTTAAATGGCAAGTTGTTCCAGAGTTTTGGGGCTGCACAAGCAAATGCTCGATCACCTAGCGTTATTTTTGTTTTGATAGATGGGATCTGCATCATCAAAGTACCTCGGGAACTGCGCAAGTTGCGATTGTGTTGATTAGATTTGAAATTCAACAGTTCTTTGATATAAGTAGGAGCTTGACCAAGCAGTGCTTTATATACTATCAGCAAGATTTTGAATGTTATTTTCTGGCGTACTGGTAACCAATGTAGATTCCTTAAAATTGGGGTGATCCGTGTGAATTTGAACAACCACAGATCAGCCTTGCACAGGTGTTTTGAACCCATTGTAACCTCGCTATTTGAGAGTCAGGGATCCCATACAGTAGGCCATTACAATAGTCCAACTTATTGGTGATTCATGCATGAACAATGTCTTTCGTAATGTCCTTATCTAAATATTTACGAATACGTCTGATATTATAGATCATGTAGTATCATTGTTATTGTAATAATTATTATTACTTTTGTCGTTATTATCAATATTACTATTGTAATTATTATTATTGTTATCATTTATATCCATTGTTACTATTTCATGTATTATCATAGAAAGATTCAATTTAAATAGTTATTTCAATGTTTTAATAAATGGTATATACAAATAACAAAGCAAACGTGATTATGTAGTGTTTATAGTTGGAAACCAATTCATGATCATATTTTTGTTTGATTTTTGTAATGAATAATACGTATAATATCTACATTATAGTAATTGAAATATATTTTATAATTCTTTTTGAGCTTTTAAAAATTAATTTAAGGAAAAAAAGAACAATAACCACATATTAAAGGTACTATGTCCCATTTGCAGGCCAAAAAAATGAAAAAGTTAAATTCCAACTGCATTTGAAAGATAATACTAATTTAGAACTTCCCTAAAAAAAGGTGGGGCTTGAAGATGTCTTCAAGTGGGAAAATAACGACTATTAGTTGTCAAATCGACTTTAGGGCTATAGAGCCCAAAAGTAATAGTCTTGATTTTCAGACAATTGTACCGAATGGTCATACGTTTTATGCTGCGCAAAGATCAATCAGTTTAATCTTGGCCATCACAAGAAGTGGGTTATTGATGTAGACAAATGCTCATCTACCCTTTACAACTCTTTTCATGTATGTTTTTACCAAAGAAGAAAAAAGTCAGTCAGTCACTCAAATGTGTCTGACAGTGAAGTTTAGCAAGTAAACGGGTTTCCTTGCATAATTTGAATATGAGGACACTGCTAACGTTTAAATTTCACATATAGGACAAGTCATATTCATAATTCCTGCAAAGTTCTACAGCATTTGAGGTTGGCTGCAAAAGGGACATAGTACCTTTAAGACCAATGTTATGTATGATATTCAACATGATGCATGAATTGTAAAATCATTTTGAGCCTTATTCTTTTCTTTTAAATTCTTGAGCATTATTCTTCATGTCAGAATGTAATGTAGGTTTGACAAACAGACGAAATAACGAAATTACAAGAAATCCTTTTATTACAGTCCCCGTTTTAGACCCAACTCGAACTTTCAGAGAGATATACAGGGAAAAGACATTTTAATATGGAGCGGTTTCACAAATGAGATACAACTGACATTTTCAGACGAGATACAATGATGAGAAGCTTCTGTTGTGAACTACCATTTTGAATGAAGTGAAGACATTTTTGGTTGAGTTCTGGTGATGGGATTGTAGTGTGAACTAGAAACAATAGAAAAGGGTTGTAACGGAGCACATAAGACTTGGTGACTTGATGTTTGTTTCAGGTTTTGGAACCGTCAAATTGATAATATATAAACTAAATTGGTCTTGCTTTGCTCAAAATCATATGCAATCGCACACAAATCGGTGGCATGAAAGTTTGTTCCAGGCATTTCAGCTATTTCTTTTCACAGTTTACGCACAAGGGCACTTTAAGACGGTATCAGGACAATTAACCACCAGGACAATTTCCTCCAGAAAACTATCCCCCAAAGGACAATAACCCCTAGAAAAATTACCCCTAGGACAATTTCCCCCCTTCCCAAAATTATCCCTGTTCATTAAAGGCGAAGTCCAGCCTGAAAAGAAAATTGGTTTTAATAAAAGCAAATTTTGTTGTTTTGTTTGTTTTGGGAGGGAGAGGGGGGGGGGGGGGGCTTATTGTCCCAAGGCAGTGGTTGTTATTGGGGTTGATTTTCCAGGGGGTAAGTCTTTCACTTTTTTTAGAAATTGGTTTAAACCCCTACATTGCATTACTACACAATTAATACATATATACATCAAGGATGATCTTCAACAGTTTCTCTTTACAGAGTCCATTTTACTGCTTCAGCACCATATTCAAATTGTGTATGATTGTCTGAAGATTTATTTGCGAGCGGTCGATGTGAGCAAGCAAAAATTGTAAGATTAAGATTGATCTTTGTTGGGAGGGGGGGGGGGTGGAGTTTGAAATGAAGTAATTTTCAGAATGGCAGACAAAGATGGTTTTATTTTTCTTCTTTTCGATTAAGATGATATTTATTTTAAAAATAAAATCATGATTTGAACATAAGGAATATAAGGTAAGTCAGAAGGTATAGCTTTTGCCGGAGAATCTCGATAGCACTTAGCTACTCTGCATCACTAATCATGTCAGTCGGTCCTGACATCTCTCTTCCCTTTCCATAAAAAATATCTCTTCCTATTCTATAAAGTTCTGTCCACAGCTGACAGTCCGTGATGAAAATTTAATTACTATTTGCTATCTAGTGATTTTAAATACTCTACCGTCTCCATCAACTCTAAAGTTAGATTTACTCGACATATGGACCAATGGGTTATTAACTAGGCCGTGTCGAGTAATTTTGAGGTAGGTGTAATTGTCGTCGGTGGTCGTTGTCCTTAATTTTCGGAAACCTACGCAAATCAAATTCTAGAGAACAGTTAAAATGTAAAACCAAACGATTTCGTCAGAGTCCAGTTCCCTACTTATAATTGACTTGCTAAATTCACAGTAGTGATCATGCACTTTATATACATTGGTATAACATGTAAACTTATCCCCATAGTGATGAGGTTGAGGAGCTGTAGAGTTAACATATTTTGTGTGAAATAATATACAACTTTTTGTTACCATGACAGTTGTACAACCATGATAATTGATCGTTTAAATTAAAATATAATAAACTAAATCAAGATTACCATGGTTAATTTTTTATTGATTGAAAACATACTTACCACATATTATTATTACCAGAAAAAAACCTCAAAATCGCCATAGTTAATGTCTTTCACTTTATTTTATACCTACCTATCAATTTACAAATATTCGTATCCATAACTCGCCAATGAAAATGGAAAATGTACTTATAATTTACGGATCTACAACCAGTATATATTTTCCCTCCCTACCTCTCTTCTAAATTTGCCTTCAGCCCTTTTTGCCTTCTTCTCTCTTATTTCGAACGATCTTTTCATATATGTCATGTATGATTGGGGAATAGATTTAAGCAACTGTTACCTGTTTAGCGAATGTTATTAATTTGTATATATAGGTGTACATATATTTATTTAGAAAATTCATTCACTGTGTGATACGTTGGTTAATACGTTGATTTGCTGGTTAATTTTACTGTAGTTCATTTATATTAATTATTATTTATGTTTTTATGTACAAAATCCTGCGATTCAGCCAACCGGCTGCAAATGAATTTTTAATAAAACCATTACCTTCTACCATTACCATTAGGGGCGTATGAGTCCTAGTGGTAATTTTAAAGGGGTAATTGTCCTCTAGTTGGGAGGGGGGAATGATCCTGATGCGGCCCCTTTTCACTTTTGATAATTGTCCCTAATAAAGTCTGGTATGTGTCCCGTTTCCTTTGACAAATGCCTCTTTTCCATTCTCAGTAGTGCCCTTTTTTATCTCTGGTGTGCACGTTTCTTCTTGTGCAAGAAGTGCTCCGGTTTCACCTCTGATAATTGCCCGTTTTACTTCTCTTCTTCTTCTTCTAATAAGGGTCCTTTTTTCCTCTGATAAGTGCCCACTTCTCCTTCTTTTTAATAAGTGCCCCTAGTTAATAGCGACTAAAAGCAACCTTTTTTCCTCTCCAAAAATCGCCTGATTTATAATTGATATAACTATGTTACTGATTAAAAGTCTCTCATAATCAGATTCTACTTAAAGCTTTGGTTTTTCCTCTTAAAAAGATGTTATTTTTCGCACTGCAACCTCACAATCTTACGAAATTACGAATATTCAGATGATGCTCAAGCAGTTTCTTGGACCATGTAAAGAGAGAATCAAGTATTAAAATCACCCCTGGTAACGTATCACAATAAAGTGGTATACCAACGTATAGAAATTGTATAATTTGGGTTTTAGGTTTCCCTTTAGGGTGCCCCTTTTTCTGAGAAAGTGCCCCCTAGTTTGGAAGATGCTCCACTAGGGGGGGGGGGGGGCATCACACAGAAAAAATGAATTCGGAATTAGATTTCTGTACCTGTAAACACTATAGTTGTATATCCTTTCAAAACTTAATTAACCCTTTCTCTTGAAATCAAATGGATGACAAAATATCAGAATCAGATTTTCTGTAACCGTTAAATTCATAATTTTGTAGAATTTCGTTATTCTAGATAATTTCGTTTTGAATTATACACTGACATTGAGCTCGTAGGTCACTCTGGCGGCCGCATTGGATTTGTATAAAATGATGGCCAAAAGAGGGACTCACGGCATCTTGACAAATAGATGGGATAACATTATAATGTGATACCTTTATACCTGTAAACCTCACAACTATAGAAATCTTATCATTTCATAATACAACAATGTCAAATTGCGGTCATTTTGAATTTACAGAAATGGCGACCTAGTGGGCGCCCTCCATGACATTGAATCGATGAAATAATATCAAAATCGGGTTCTTTATACCTTTAATAATTTCTTTAGTCTAGCTCCTTTCGTACAAGTTTTAATTTTATTTCAAGCTCATATGGAGGCCATTTTGGATGTGACCATAATGGCATAATGGCGGCCTCAAGAGCTGGCCGTCCTTCTTGGCGTCCGCAAAAATCATAATAGTGTACAATGGTCGACATTTGGGCAAAATTTGATTCTTTAAAAAGAATCTGAACCAAAATACCTCCACTACTACTACTAGAACTACAACAACGACTAGAACTACTACTATTACAACTGCTACTTATGATAATAACAATGGTAATAATGATGTTGGTAATAATACCCATGATGATAATATTGATACTACTACTACTACAACAACTACTACTACTACTACTACTTTTACTACTTCTACTACTAATAATAATATAAATAACAGTGAAAATGAAATTATGGATGAATTCTTTAACTGAATTGATGACATTCTTTTCGGCCAATGTTCGGCCAATAAACATTTTGCCCGTTATGCTACTGTTCAGATATCTGATAATATATTGTCTATATTCCACAGGAATTGCACAATGAAAGTCGGCATTATCACCTGCATGACCTGTATGTTCGCAGTTTCTTCGACGGTGGGAGGGCCAATCAAAAGCCTAGCCTTTCGGTCAGGTATATTGATTTTGTTATTTTGCAAAATATGTGTAGGATAGTAACGTCACCATTGCTGGTAGGAGCCTGAGTAAATATGTATGACTTCAAGCCAACTCTCGCTCTCTCTCTCTCTCTCTCGGTATATAATTATATGTACTTTTATCTTTCTCTCTATCGCTTTCCCTCTCTCTCTCTCTCTCTCTCTCTCTCTCACTCTGTCTCTCACTCTCGCATTCTCTGTCCCTTTACACAAAACCACACACGCACACACGCATACCGTCCACACATACAATAACACTTTAGCCTCAAGAATGTTTGGAACAAGGAAAGACAGTAACGTATCTAGATCCAAGAAGGGGGAAGGGGCACATCACTTGCTCCTGTTTCATCGGTATCATATTTGTCTTGAGCGCCCCCAACTCTGTTTGGGCCAACTCTCGTAAAATGCGTGTATACGTTAGAAGGGGTTGGTAGACAGTGCAGTAGGTCACAACTCGCTGGCAACAGAATTGGTGGAAATACCATTAAATGGGTGTACAAGTCTCGCACCCAGCAAACCCGTGGTACCGTCAAGATATTACCCTATAGTCTCTCTGAGAGTCTTTGGGTGAAGGAAATGAACGATAGTTCAGGGCGATTGGTAGCAACTGCAGAGCATTACATAAGGCCTACTGGTCATAAAACTGAAGGCTTATCCTTGTGATTGACAACACAACACCTGTTATTGGGTAAACACCCGAATTGTGTCGAATCACACTGGGAGCTCACTACTTAGCATCTTTAAAGGCACCTTCCATATATATATATATATATATATATATATACAGAATTATGTCAAAATGTTACTGCCACTGGAGGTATTGCAATGAGAAAATACAAATAACATGATAGACTTTTAAAGATAAACTTACCATCATATGTGTTCTCTCTTGCCTTTGGGTGTAGTAACCTTTGGGTTTTCATTCATTATTCGAGATAAACATCTAATGCTCCTTACGCGTGTGAAATGGTACAGCGGACAAGCGAGCAGAAAGAACTTATCGATAAATATCATGAGAAAAGAAGTTAGTAGGCTGTTTAAAATAATTAAAGGTTATCATATGAATTGAAACGAGGTTCTGTGAAAGCCTAGTGAAGTGATCTTTATGTTATGGCAAACTGTATAGATGACTAGAGAGTAGGGTATTTTCTTCTTTTATTTTGTATTCTATAGAGCCTATCATGCATATTGCGAGGTATAAACGACCGAGTTGAATGGCACAAATCGGCGATTTGGAAAAAGTAGCTGTGGGCAGGAAAGATGCTACGCATACCAACTTATCTATGTGTTAGCAGCCTTTACAAAAATGTATGAAAACAAAAAACAGAAAAACATAGAAAATAAAAAACATGATAGACCACTGCAGTTTACTGCAGCAAATTTTGATCTAGCGTCGATGTATAAAATCGTATAATAGAAGTGACATTAGATCTATATGATATTTTTCTTCAATAGAGAAAGCTGTCCCCATTGGAGGAAATGTCACCATGCCATGTCCCATTATCCCAGACGACATATGGAAGTCGGTGTACTGGAAGAAGAACGAGCGCACTATCTACTCTCTCGAAGTCAAGAGTAATACCTCATGGACAAACGATACCAGATATGTGGGCAGCGACCATGCTACACGTTTAACGATCACGGACCTCAAGAAAACAGACAGTGGAATATACCATTGTGCAGTGGTGACTCTTATCTCCGTTATTGAACGTGGCCATGTACTGCTATCTGTTACAGGTATAATAAAATAGCATATCACTTCAAAAGCAACATCCAAAAATAACAACCACAAAATTAGCTTGACTACGTTTTACGTTACTCAATAGCTTGTACGTGCATTTAATTTTTCACAAGTCGTTAATGTATAACCTACCTGTACTATCATATTTATAATTATCTTGATCACCTGAAATTAGTATCTATTATAGATATATTGACTGCTATGAGAGGCCTAACATCACGGAAAATCTGTGACACTGTCAGTTAATCTTCGTTGCCTGAATGTTACGATCATTCGGGAATAGTACTCACTAATAAGCGACCAAATCGCACACACTGCATGGTATCCGCGCTCGCACAAAGAAACTTTTGCACGTAAACCAATGGGGATCTCAGCGAACAGGAGTCTTTCTCATGAACTATTGACCATAACTGGCATTGTTCGTTTCTTTACGGGCATGGCTAAAATCACGACTCCAATTTCGCCCACTCAGATGGCTAGATTTCTTAAGAGAGGTAAATAATCTAGTTATTTAATTTAGTTTAAATTTTACATTTTTTCACATAATTATTTTTTATTTCAAATATATAACAACAATCCTATACTAGTAAATAAAACGATACAAATAATTTGTCTAATGATATTGCGGTATAATCATGATAATAGTAAAGCATACAAGTAAATTACAACATATTACATCAGTTGAAACGTTTCATTATTCATAGTATGGCTATATTTTGTGGATGGGGTTAAAGTTAACCAAGGCTTGTCGCGGATAGGCGCGGTGAATAATTAATTTAAAGGCAGGTAGAAAAAAAAGAATAGTAGAAGGGAATTAAGAAAGAATTGAAGACAGAAAGGGGCTAAAGGAATATATGAGAAAGAAAGAACAGAAAGGAGAGAATATTAGAAGACAAAACCAACGACGCCACAGGAATGGGTATAATCAGTAACTAGACAAGACAAGACAAGAAAGGATGGACAAAATAGTTATAGTATTATTGTTGAAGTTTATGTTTTTAAAGATAAAGAGAAATGCTATGGTAAAAATAGAACGGCGATGCACCTCTGTATTTATCTTATCGCCCGCCACCATATATATTTTATACATGTTTTGTCAGACCCTGGTCTTTAAAAAATTACACCCTCATTCAAACCCAACAACAACAGCAATAATATCGAAGCTGACAAAGAAAAACTACAAAATCGACAATAACAACAAACAAATTAATAACCCACCTCGAGTAGGTGTTCATAAAGATATACCAAATCATATCGTCAAAAATTTGGAAATAGCTGAGCAGTATTGATAATCTCTTCAAATCAAATACACATGTATATTAGCCCCAGCTTCCCCCCCCCCCAAAAAAAAAATAGCGATAAATTCATGATTACTTTGTATGATTTATCCATAGACCAAAAGGTGGGACTTTCTACCACTTCTTCAAGTGTTCCCTTAAGAGCTTGTACAACGATACCACCTCAACATGCTGAACATAATACCACCTTATTAGTCTTCGTATCTATCCTCATCATCTTCATCCCCGTGTGTTATGTGGTCATGTACAGGAAACGTAAGCATATTTGTTCTATTACCTTCTCAAAAGCCATTTACATTGAATAGATATGACAAGATATTTATGCGTTTTGTAGGATTGCACCGTGATACAAAGTTGCCCTCAGGATATTTGAAATTAGAATCCAAAGTGAAATCAATGTTGTTTCTTAGAAAATAAATAGAAACTATAACATTAAAAACATAATGACTTGCCCAAATGTTACGTTCATATAGGATTGTTAACAATATTTCTATGGGGACATATTGAGCTGTATAACCAAGGTACACAATATTATTTCTTTCATTTTTTCGTATTCATTTCATACTTTTTTATTATTATTATTTAATTCATTAATGAATCCATTTATTTATCTATTTTAATACTATTAGGCCTACTTTTTTATTCGCAGGGACAGTCGGGCTTGGTTACAATATTGGCGGGGTTTTCAGGGAAATTATGTGTGTTATGGACTTAATGAAAATGTCTTTATTATATTATTATTATGGTTATAGGCCAGATTCTGTCCGTTTTTTAATTTTTATTCTTCTATCAAACGCATCAATCCCATGCACACACAGCGCGGTGTCTCCACTCATCGCGCGATTTCCCAAAGCAACCGTAACAAAAAAGAAAAGAAGAGAGGAATGGCAAGGTCTACTGTCAACGTTGAGAATGTGTTATTTTATCAGCTGATTGGACGCGCGACACGGAAACTGTACGGAGGCTATGGCGCGCCGTTGGACCAATAACTCAGATAAACACTTATCGAGTTTATCTCGATAAACATTGTTCATCGAAAAGCAGAATTATTCGTATTTCGCCGGGAGTGGGCGCTTTTCCAAGTTGCACTCAAAGAGATTCGATCATACACATTCGATAGGTTTTGCATGGGATGCATTATTATTTGTGCCATTTGAACGATATTGGAGGGTCAATGTCTATTCATGAGCAATGATTTACAAAATACACCAATTACTCTTTGTTGATTGGCCATCAACAGCATTTTTACAAGAATGATAACGATAACTATAATGATGGTAGCTGATAGCAACAATAATAATGATAATATTACTACTAACAACAATAATGTCATGTTAAAAATGACCCATGGGCCTATGAATAATAACCCCTTTTCTCAAGTTCTGAATAGCGACATTACCTTGTCATTTTGGCACCAACTAATTTTTCATTGAACCCCCCTCTCTATTGTACAACATTTTTGCATAAACTTTTGCCCTGCTTACTCTCTAAATATATTTCCTCCTTCTCCCTCATTAGGAAAGATGATCAAATCTATCTCGCTGCTGCCAGATCTAAAAAATTACAAGGTCGAGCACCAAGTATTCAATCCTACATAAGACTGCACCAGCACCATCACACTTCAGTCATACAGCATTGTGATTATTACAGAGTGCCATCATAATCACCACCATCATCACATATCTTTCACAAAATAAGAAAATGAAAAGAAACGAATTAAGCAGCAGTACTAAGTCTTTTTATCAACATTGATGAACTCATTTATCAACATATTTTGTTCTATAATGATCTTTTTAAATTATATTACATCGAGACAAGGAAAATAACACATGAAATGGGGGGGGGGGGGGGGGGGGCTGCTTTTTTAAATAAATTAAGAATTTGAATATTTTAAAAATGAAATCCATGTGATTAATTCAATTATCAACATGCTATGGAAAGCACAGGAATTTACTGAGTTTAACGAGTAATTTTAAAATTTACATTATTGTTTTTATTACTACTATTACCTTATATCATTATTATTGTTGTTCATCAGCTATTATCATTATAATTATCCATGATGTATCGTTATTAGTACTGTAAAACATTTTGTTGATGGCGAATCAACAAACAGTAATTGGCGTCTTTAGTAAGGCATTGCTCATGAATAAACATTGACCCTCCAAAATCGTTTTCCCTTCTTCAAGTATATGTCATATTACTTCTGCGCCTGGTGCATTCAATTGTCAAGCCTTACTGGCTTTTACGGATGCACCATTTTCCATTTATATTTTGAATGCTGTTATGTCAATTTTATATGTAATTTTGATATTTTTACATGTTATGAAATTCCATATTTTATCTTTGTATATATTGTTATGATGATGGAAATAAATTTCAATTCAATTCAATTCAAAATAATAATGCATCCCATGCAAACCTATAGAATGTCAAAGGTCACAATTTAGCTGCCCCTCTAGTACTCCTTCGGAGGACATAGGCCTACTATATGTATGATCGAATCTCTTTGAGTGCAACTTGGAAAAGCGCCCACTCCCAACGAAATACAAATAACTCTGCTTTCCGATAAACAGCGTTGTCTTTAAACAGAGTTTATCGCCGCGCCGTTTAAATAAACAGTGTTTATCACTCGATAAACAGTGTTATCTGAACTATTGGTCAAACAGTGCGCCATAAGGGGCTGGACTATTATAAGGGACTTTTAGATTTACACGTCGATAAAGTGGACTGCTACATGTGACGTCCTTTTAATACTGTGACTTCCTTTTACGGCACTGATAGTGCCTTAAAAGGACGTCACACGTAGCAGTCTACTATGTCGACGTGTACATCTAAAAATCGCTATTGTTAAGGGACTACAGACTTTTTACATCCGCAGTATACATCAGATCTGAATCAAATTTGACAAACATTTTCACTTGCTTTTGATTTGATTTGATTATTATTTACCAACATTTATGTCACATAGATACAACAAAAAGATTAACACTATACACTTACACCAATAAGCATACTGCTAATGAAGGTAACTCCCATCAACATAAACATAACTACTTCATGTAATAAACACAGTCGTTTTGTATGTATGTTTTAATATAGATGGCAGAACCCCATCACATTTCGTACAAAAAGGGAATTTAAACTGATCCATACCGTGAAATGTTCGTTTTGCTTTAGAAATTATGGCTTCCAGAATCGTGGGAGCCTGCAGATCTAAAAGACAGGTAAGAAAGTTCCAGGTTCTATTGTTTTGTATATATATTTCCATGTAAATGATAAATTGAATGTGTTATTGTTAGGAAAATTACTCAAGGTTTAATATTGGATTTTTGTTTGGCCCTGAAATGAGACGATCAAGAATTTTAATTGGATATAGCTCTCTACTTCAGCTTTTGTGCCGATGAATATAGGCCTCATTACATTACAACTGGGACATAATCCAGCTGTCCAAAACGCTGATAATGCGTCTTACTCTATTTATCAAAAATGTTGATTTAATATGTAAAATTATTTTATATGATATGTTTGCAACAATTACATCAGCTTTGGTACGATCTGGTTTCCGATCTTTGCTTTAGCTCTCTGTTGATGGTAACTTTCCATCAATATTAACTCCCATTGCAACATCACTCAACAGCCATTTAAATCAAGGTTTCCATGGAAGTTTTATGCAACGGGGCCCATCAGAATAGGCACTTCCCCCTAATATTTCGCACCTTTTTCACAGTAATATTCAAAGAAATCATTGATTCTCGTTTGCAGTAATAGAGCACCAGAGGGCAGCTTATAACAACTCTTCACCATGTTCGTGGTATAGGAGAACGAGGTTATATTCCATGTGAAACCCTTTACACTTGGTAAATGATACAATCCATTTTAAATGGTTATAATTGATTCTTAAGGAGGATCTACATAGATCTTTCTGACGATTCAGAATCTACTTGAATCGGTAAATTATTTTGCCGGCAGAGAATGCCCATAATCAAGCCTGCTCAAAATAAGAGAGTGCACTGCATGATTGTATGCGTTGTCTTAAAGTTCGCAGGTGGCAGTTTGCTATCTGGCACACTTTAAACAAACATGGTCTGACATTGACAGTGTCTGGTTAAAATGAACACATATATTTTAAACATTAGAAGTTACAACGAGAGTCGTGTTTCCAATCTGAAGGCCCGGATCTCCTACGGGACGAAGTCTATCATGATCTAAGACTTAACTTTATTTCATGTTTTCAATAGAAAGACATATATACTGGATTACCTAGCTCTGACACACGTGACAGGGATTGTGTGAATAGCAGGCCAGAAGGAGTAAGTACATTTATTCATATATTTATTTATTGTATTCAACTTTGCATGTAAAAGTACTGTATCCATAGCAGCCAACATCAAATTCTGTAGAACTTTGCATGAATTATGAATATATCACGTATGTCCTATCTGTAAAATGTAAACGATAAGCCTCGGTCACAAATATATGCCATTACGAACTGCTACGAACGTCGTATGAATGATTTTCAGACAATGGAAATTCGGGAAGACAATGGAAAAACAGGGAGATTCGTACGAAATTATCGTTCGTACGAACCTTTGTGACCGTAGCATTAGCAGTGTCCTAGTTTTCAAATTATGCAAGGAAACCCGTTTACTTTCTAAACATCACTGTCATACACTAATGGAGCATATTTTTTTTGGCTCAACGGGAGGGTGATGTGAATGAGCAGTACTCATTCGATGAGAGTGTGTGTTTACGCTACGATACGTCATTTAAAGAAACGTCGTACATGTATAACGAAACGCGGGTCTTGGCATTGTTTCGAACTAGAACTCGGTAAAGAATCACAGAATGTTTTGTGTGTGGACGTATGGTCGACCTAGAACGGTTTAACTGGGAGGGGCTTAACGTGACTCTGCGTGAAAGGAGACCTGACCTCTCATTTCCACTTCCGTTTCATGACCGCGGCGCGGCGCGGCGCAGCGCAGTAGCAAACTGCACACCCACGTGACGTTTCGCTGTAGAGTTTCGGGATTACTTGTTCTTGCGTGTGGACGCCCTGTTCGCTTTACGATGATTCTTTTATACGACGTTTCTTAATAGCGTTTCGGGATAATTTTGTCTGAGTGTGGACACGCTGTGAATATACAGAGCGCACTAACACTCATGTCGTGAAGAGCGCTGCCACATTAACTTCTACCAGATCGAGTCTTGTTTACAATTTGAATTGGTCTGTTTCTTATTTGGCTGACTTCTTCAACATTCCATACTTTTACTAAAAATTGTCTTGGCCTACATTTCTAAGGCAGAGGATCAGATAGGGAAAATACAATTTTTCGCCATTTTCGTGTTCTAACATGGCCATGAATAGTTTCTTGAAAATATGAGAGATATATATATAAGAAAATAGATAAAAGTCGCATTATCGAAAGCTTCGAAATGTGGCGCCACGATATGCCCCTGAGGTATGCCCAGGAAATAATACGATTGACGTAACACTAAACATCGTGATTTCCTTTATTATCGTGGTGGGACAATATTATTGGCCAAACCCTCCACAGGGATTTTCGGACGTAGGATGTAGTTGAATATATTTTACATCTAAGATGACAAATTCCTTGTGGATGAGGGCATTATTAATTGATAATAATAATAATACTAATAGATTATTGTCAAGCGTTTTTACAGAATACAGACAACAGCGCTGATACAGCAAAAACAAAAATATGTATTGGAACAATCACATTTATACTTAGCAGTAAACATAATATTTCTTATACAGTAGATTTGCGGGTGCACCCGCAAATCTACTGTATATAATATTTCTTATACAAAGATTGAGCAATTACAATGATCATAACAGTATAATAAAAGACAAGGACATTATAATAGCAATGGCATTTGAGATGTATATCACCTGTCCAGTTGAGAATCAGAGAGGTGTTAGTAATATTAACACATCTCTGACTCACAGCACCAACACGAACTTGATATAATGGCCATACGGGAAGAGTGGAATTTATTTAGTTTTTTTTTAAAAGTTTCTTCTGTGTTAAATAGGCAGAGATTGTGGTAGAGCATTCAATATAGCCGTTCATGCCTATGATAATGACAGTTCGACTGTCTTGGTGTTTGTGCGTGGGATTTTTAAAGTCATGTTTTATGTTCTGTGAATGGAGATGATATTTGGAAAAAGAAGGGGTGATCAGTAGATCAGAGAGGTGTTTTAGAGAAGTATTCATCAAGCATTTATAGACCAAAAGTGCCAGTTTATCTTCAATGCGTTCTTTGGTTGGAAGCCAGTGTAATTGTTTTAACAACGGATATCTGGGTTCTCTCTTCTTAGCACCAACCACCTAACGAGCCCCTCTACTTGGGATTTTCTGGAGCTTTTTCACATCTCTAAAATTCATATCAAGCCTGCTCAAAATAAGAGAGTGCACTGCATGATTGCATGCGTTGCCTGAAAGTTCTCAGGCGGCAGTTTGCTATCTGGCACACTTTAAACAAACATGGTCTGACATTGACAGTGTCTGGTTAAAATGAACACATATATTTTAAACATTAGAAGTTACAACGAGAGTCGTGTTTCCAATCTGAAGGCCCGGATCTCCTACGGGACGAAGTCTATCATGATCTAAGACTTAACTTTATTTCATGTTTTCAATAGGAAGACATATATACTGGATTACCTAGCTCTGACACACGTGACAGGGATTGTGTGAATAGCAGGCCAGAAGGAGTAAGTACATTTATTCATATATTTATTTATTGTATTCAACTTTGCATGTAAAAGTACTGTATCCATAGCAGCCAACATCAAATTCTGTAGAACTATGCACGAATTATGAATATGTCACGTATGTCCTATCTGTAAAATGTAAACGATAAGCCTCGGTCACAAATATATGCCATTACGAACTGCTACGAACGCCGTATGAATGATTTTCAGACAATGGAAATTCAGGAAGACAATGGGAGAAAAACAGGGAGATTCGTACGAAATTATCGTTCGTACGAACCTTTGTGACCGTAGCATTAGCAGTGTCCTAGTTTTCAAATTATGCAAGGAAACCCGTTTACTTTCTAAACGTCACTGTCAGACACTATTGGAGCATATTTTGTTTTGGCTCAAAAGGAGGGGGGTATGAGTGAGCAGTACTCATTCGATGAGAGTGTGTGTTTACGCTACGATACGTCATTAAAAAAAACGTCGTACATGTATAACGAAACGCGGGTCTTGGCATTGTTTCGAACTAGAACTCGGTAAAGAATCACAGAATGTTTTGTGTGTGGACGTATGGTCGGACTAGAACGGTTTAACTGGGCGGGGCTTTACACGACCCTGCGTGAAAGGAGACCTGACCTCTCATTTTCACTTCCGTTTCATGACCGCGGCGCGGCGTAGCGCAGTAGCAAACTGCACACCTACGTGACGTTTCGCTGTAGAGTTTCGGGATTACTTGTTCTTGCGTGTGGACGCCCTCTTCGCTTTACGATGATTCTTTTTTACGACGTTTCTTAATAGCGTTTCGGGATAATTTTGTCTGTGTGTGGACACGCTGTGAATATACAGAGTGCACTAACACTCATGTCGTGAAGAGCGCTGCCACATTTAACTTCTACCAGATCGAATCTTGTTTACAATTTGAATTGGTCTGTTTCTTATTTGGCTGACTTCTTCAACATTCCATACTTTTACTAAAAATTGTCTTGGCCTACATTTCTAAGGCAGAGAATGAGAGAGGGAGAATTACAAATTTCGCCATTTTCATGTTCTAACATGGCCATGAATAGCTTATTGAAAATATAAGATGGTAAAAAGTCGCACTATCGAAAGCTTCGAAATGTGGCGCCATGATATGCCCCCGGGGTATGTCCAGGATATACCTATATATATATATATAATACGATTGACGTCACACTAAACATCATGGTTTCCTTTATTATCGTGGTGGGACAATAATATTGGCCAAACCCTCCACAGGGATTTTCGGACGTACGATTTAGTTAAATATATTTTACATCTAAGATGACAAATTCCTTGTGGATGAGGGCATTATTAATTGATAATAATAATAATACTAATTGATTATTGTCAAGCGTTTTTACAGAATACAGATAAGAGCGCTGATACCTCAAAAAAGAATGTATTGGAACAATAACATTTACACTTATAGCACTTAGCAGTAGACATAATATTTCTTAATATACAAAGATTGGGCAATTACAATGTTCATAACAGTATAATAAAAGACAAGGACATTATAATAGCAATGGCATTTGAGATGTATATCACCTGTCCAGTTGAGAATCAGAGAGGTGTTAGTAATATTAACACATCTCTGACTCACAGCACCAACACGAACTTGATATAATGGCGATATGGGAAGAGTGTAATTTATTTAGTTTCTTTTTAAAAAGTTTCTTCTGTGTTAATAGGTGGAGAGTTGTGGTGGAGCATTCAATATAGCCGTTCATGCCTATGATAATGACAGTTCGAATGCCTTGGTGTTTGTGCGTGGGATTTTTAAAGTCATGTTTTATGTTCTGTTAACGGAGATGATTTTTGGAAAAAGAAGGGGTGATCAGTAGATCAGAGAGGTGTTTTAGAGAAGTATTCATCAAGCATTTATAGACCAAAAGTGCCAGTTTATCTTCAATGCGTTCTTTGGTTGGAAGCCAGTGTAATTGTTTTAACAACGGATATCTGGGTCCTCTCTTCTTTGCACCAAACACCAGACAAGCCCCTCTAGTTGGGATTTTCTGGAGCTTTTTCTCAGGTGGCAGTTTGCTATCTGGCACACTTTTTACAAACATAGTCTAACATTGACAGTGTCTCGTTAAAATGAACACATATATTTTTAACATTAGAAGTTACAACGCCAGTGGTGTTTTCAATCTATCATGATCTAAGGCTTAACTTTATTTCATGTTTTCAATAGGAAGATATACATACTAGATTACTTAGCCCTGACACACGTGACAGGTATGGTGTGAATAGCAGACAAGAAGGAGTAAGTACATTTATTCATATATTTCAACTTTGCATTTAAGAGTACTGTATCCCTTTAGCAGCCAACATCAAATTCTGTAGAACTTTGCAGGAACTATGAATATGCCACGTATGTCCTATCTGTAAAATGTAAACGTTAGCAGTGTCCTAGTATTCAAATTATGCAAGGAAACACGTTTTCTTTCTAAACGTCACTGTCAGACACTATTGAGTGACTAAGTGATTTCTTTTTTTCTTTGGTAATAACATTCATAACATGAGCTGTAAAGGGTACATGAGCATTTGTCTACATCAATAACCCACTTTTTGTAATCGACCAAATTGAACTGATTGAATATTTGCGCAGCACAAGACATACGATCATTCGTTACAAGGGTCTGAAAATCAGACTATTTACTGAAAGGATTGTTATCTATAAAGTCGATTCGACAACTAACGGTCCTTATTTTCCAACAAAGAGATATTTTCAAGCCCTTTCGTTTTGAAGGAAGTTCTAAATTAGTATTATCTTTCAATTGCCATTGGAATTTAACTTATTCATTATTTTGGCCTGCAAATGGGACATAGTACCTTTAAGCTACTTTTGTAACAACATTTCATCTATAGACTTATTTTATTTGAATGGCGATATACATGATTAATAGTTGCCTGAGTATTGTTATTGATTTTTTTTCCGTGTACGCACATTCTGAAATGCAAATATAATGCAAATCTATGACAAGTCATGCTGTCTAATAAGAATCTCTGCAAAAAATGTACAGAAGCTCACATATAAGAACATGAACAATAACACATTTTTGTATCTTCCTCTCCCTTCGTGAGTGTACACTTAATAGATGCCATTTGTAATGAATTCATACATGTATTTTACGTTGAAAACTTGCAGCCTTTAATTTCACTTCTATAATTCCATAAAGCTTTATATCTCAGCAGGTTGGTACACGTGCATAACAATAGAATTTACATGAAAGAAGGAGAAACCCTTTTTAAAAAAAAAGGAACACTAGTTTTTAGTGGGGGAGGGGGGGGGGGCAATTTGTAGAAAAAAATATTTAGCGGCGAATCAGCCAGCCGGTGAAAAAGCGGGGGGGGGGGGTGGTGAGTGAGCACTACTTTGTTCTCAACAACACCCGTCGCCACCTCCCCCTTAAGCCCCCCCCCCCTCCAACAAAAAACAAACAAAATATATATATATATTTTTTAGGTAAACTTAACGTTACCATCTTTTTCTAAACCTGTTTTGGGGCCAGGGGGCAGGACCGTCTCCCCCCTCCCCCGTGGATTCGCGCCTGGTATTTATATTGCCTTCAATAATTCATTCCACAATAGAGATGATTTTGCAACAGAAGTTGTGACATTAAAATGAGATGCCCAACAGTACGTCGGCGTATTTTGCATGTTTGTAGGCTCTTACCTTCTTTCTTGGGGGTGGGGGGGGGGGGGGGGGGGGGGTCATGTAAAAATCAACCATCAATACACAAAATGGAAGCTAGATTCGAGAAAATTCCCCGATTTAAGGTTCCGGAATGAAGTTTCTTTCTCTTTCTCAATACAGGACTTCGATGACCTCATTCATGGCATTATTCAGATACCGAAGTATTGCCAGATAATTATCGATACACCGGAGTTCCAAAGACTACGATTCATCAAGCAGCTTGGCTGTACCAATTATGTGTTCCCAAGCGCCGTCCATACCAGATTTGAACACTCAATAGGGTACTTTTAGTTTTCATAATGAGAGATTTAAGGGTTATTTGGTCGGGTAGAAATGGAAACGGGAATAAATTCTCGAGTAGCGGTTGAAAAGATATAAATCAAGAAACGAATGAAAGACCAATAGTCACTTCGAACTAAACCTGGCTTCGACTGCACAGTTATAAGAAATTGTCCCTGGTACAATGTATGGTACTGATAATTGAATTGAATGAATAATGGTGTTTATTTAGAATTAAAGAATAACAATGCATCGCGGCCAAAATGGCCAAATTGGGCAATGTTTTACAATTGTAAAATACAACATATAAAAATATTTATAGAAAATGACATCAATATTAATGAACAAAACGTAAAGGAGTTAATTGTATGAAATGAATTAACTTGAAAATTCTTTTTTCTTTTTTGGTCTCCCTAAATCATTTGATTTATAAAGGAGATAAAGATAAGTGAAGCAGCACATGATGATGATGATGTAGAGTAAAGAAAGAAAATAAAAGGGGATAGTAAGATGGTAAGATATAGAAGAAAATGAAGAGGAAGAATAAAAGAGAGAAGAAGAAGAGGAAAAAAGTAGAAGAGAAGGAGGAAGAAGAAGAAGATTCAAATGGGGATAGCAAGAGGAGACGGAGGGTAGTGCGAATAGTAACAGTATCATAAGAAATTAATATCCAACTACTACACATTATACAAACTACAAATGGTAGAGGCGAAATTATGTACGAAACAAATACTAATATGACAAAGTGTACATATTAAAAATATACTCTAGATAATAGCTACTCTATTAGTAAAAGGTTATACTGGTTTATCCAGACTAAAAAAGGGGACTATTAGAAGCAAAAGTAGAAGAAGAAAGAGGGGAAAAGGGGATCGTTAGAAAATGAATGAGAAGGGCGAGATGAAAAAGGAGGTGGAGAAGAAGAAGTGGTAGAGGAAGAGGAGACAACTGTGACATTGGCCATGGAAGATAATTTCAGTCATTTAAACAATTACAAATAAATGGTGAACACAGATTTTTTACTTTGATACAGCAGATGTAGTGTTTCCATTATAAAGATCCAAAGATTATAACCCAGTATAAATATAAAAGAGGTAACCACGATACCACGAATATTGACCAACATATTCCACCACAACTTATCTTCATTCGATTATAAGGTTTTCATTCTTAAAACGAAAGTCCCTCTCGGTATTAGTTAGGCCTGTCTAATGAATATAACATTACAATATCTCTAAAAGATCATATAAAGCACTGAAAAAACAACGAACCTCATTTTCATGCAATTCAACTTCCATGGAACAGAGACATATGTTAGCGAGATGCTTGATCTTGCTACGGGCTTTCTTTCATCAACAGAATGTTTGCAATTGGTAGAGCGTTAGTGTTGGGCATTGTGTCGAAGTTAAGAATTCAGTAAGTGTATGTGATTCACGTGGATAAATTGTCGCCAAAGCAAGGCTCGTATAACAAATGCAGGAGTGGGTGAAATGGATATTGTCAAGTTTAATTTCTTGTTCATGCGAGGAAATGCCACAGAATTTGGGTCCTGACCAGACAAATTCACTTAGGAAGACAAATAATAAAAAAATCTGTGTTTATAAAGACAAGAAGACAAAATTACTCTTGTGTTTTTCCGACCTGAAGTTGATGTACTTTTTCCAAATGAAATCAAATGTCAGTTTCTATGACAGTAAGAAGCTTTTATATTAATAAAAGACCATAAACAAAATTTCATTATTTCAGACTATATTACTTTCCATTTTCAATGCAGTGTCAGCCACTTAGGGGGCAAACTGGCCTTAATGCTCCAAGAGAATGATCGTAACAGCAGCACCCCTATTCAGAACACCGAGGTCGCTTGTGTTGAGATCGCCGGTCTCTGCCATGACCTCGGACACGGTCCCTTTTCTCATGCCTTTGAAGACATCATACAACCATATGAAGATGGCAACAAATGGAAAGTGAGTTAAAAAAATAAGAGCACGATGGATCAGTTGTAGAGCAGTGGTCTCGTAACCAGGAGGTCCCGCGTTCGAAACCAAATCGATTAGCCACGTCACTGCCCTTTTGGAAGGCTTTAATCCTCTTTAACCAGTCACTCGGAGACTTTTGGTCGTCGGTCCCCTTGTTCATTGCTAACAACCATACATATGCAAATGCATATTAGTTAAAGTTACACTTGTCACAGGATTATTTAATCCGTTTCTGGGTTTCCCAGTTAATAGGGTCATATTTCAGGGGGACAGAAGGAGAGGATGACATTTAGACAAAATGGATATTTTAATGTTTGCAATGTGAGTATTGAAAAGCGTTTTACTGGACGGCAAGGAGTGGCTTGGTGAAAAATATCGTAAATGTATAATTTAAGTCAAAATATAAGAAGAACAAAAAAATAATCAAAATTTATCTGCAAAATAGCCTGTTCGTAATGTTTACATTAAATTTGTATTTTTTAAGACATATATTAGCTTTTGCTTAAAAAAGGAGTCAAAATTGTGCTTATTCGCTTTTTCGAAAGTCTTTGAGATCGGGTGTTCTTTATTCCTATTCAAATGTGTTTAATAATAACCCAAGTTTATCATTTCCTCCATGATCTTTGCAGCCTGATAAGCAGGCGGTCTTCATGCTCAAATATCTCATCAAGCATAACAGCCTAGAGAAGAAGCTCGCAGATCTAAAAATCTACGCCGAAGATATCGACTTCATCTGTCAGCTTATTCTGGGTGTTAAAGAGGATGACGAAATGGTATAAATGAGATCATCAAGAGAGAGAGAGAGAGAGAGAGAGAGAGCGAGAGTGAGCAAAAGAATGGGGGGGGGGGGGGAAGGGGAGGGGAGGGGTTCGAGTTGTCCAAGCTCCTGATTTCCTCTTGGCAAAGTCGTCTGATTACCGTTGACATACTTGTGTTAATTTAGCAGGGCCCCCGAGTATAACAGTGTTTTACTCACTGATGGGGTTACCCTGGGTAAATAAAACAAAACAAATAAATAAATAAATAAATAAATACAATTTTTACTCGAAAATTTCATTATTTTGGAGGACTTTGCATGTGCATTGGTATCTTGTAGGAAATGTTTTTGATAATTTGTCTTAATCATTATAAACTTTGTATTCATATTCACAAATTGTACTAAAAGGGAATTGAGTTAAACATTAAAAAAATGTTATTCGTGAACAGAGAACAAACAAATGCATGGTGATGTCACATGAAATTAGATGAACAAAACACAAGACAAAATAACAAGAAATCATAAAAAATATATTATATCTCTCTCCTCTCCCCCTCACTTACTCTATCTCCATTAACCGTCTATAATTATGTATGGCTCTTGCCAACACCATGTCTGTCTCTCCCTGTCTCTTTCTCTTACATACTCAGTCTGCCCCTCTCTGTCTTTCTTTCTCCGTCCGTCCGTCTGATACTCTCTCTGTGCCTTTATCCACCTGTCTGCCTGCCTCTCTCTCTGAGTCTCTGCCTGCCTCTCTCTGAGTCTCTGCCTGCCCCTCTCTGAGTCTCTGCCTGCCTCTCTCTGAGTCTCTGCCTGTCTCTCTCTGAGTCTCTGCCTGCCTGCCTCTCTCTTAGTCTCTGCCTGCCTCTCTCTTATTCTCTGTCTGCCTATCTCTTAGTCTCTGCCTACCCCTCTCTGAGTCTCTGCCTGCCTGCCTCTCTCTTAGTCTCTGTCTGCCTCTCTCTGAGTCTCTGCCTGCCTCTCTCTGAGTCTCTGCCTGCCTATCTCAGAGTCTCTGTCTGCCTCTCTCTTAGTCTCTGCCTGCCTCTCTCTGAGTCTCTGCCTGCCTCTCTCTTAGTCTCTGCCTACCCCTCTCTGAGTCTCTGCCTGCCTGCCTCTCTCTGAGTCTCTGCCTGCCTATCTCAGAGTCTCTGTCTGCCTCTCTCTTAGTCTCTGCCTGCCTCTCTCTGAGTCTCTGCCTGCCTCTCTCTTAGTCTCTGCCTACCCCTCTCTGAGTCTCTGCCTGCCTGCCTCTCTCTTAGTCTCTGTCTGCCTCTCTCTGAGTCTCTGTCTGCCTCTCTATTAGTCTCTACCTGCCTCTCTCTGAGTCTCTGTCTGCCTCTCTCTGAGTCTCTGTCTGCCTCTCTCTGAGTCTCTGTCTGCCTCTCTCTGAATCTCTTCCTGCCTCTCTCTGTGAGTCTTTGCCTGCCTCTGTAACGTTCTCTCACAATATCCTTTAAAATGTTTCAGCTTCGTGAGAACAAGTTCTGCCTGTATCAGTTAGTGAACAACAGCGTATACGGGATGGACGTGGACAGATGGGACTATATTGCTCGGGGCGCCCACTACCTACATGTAGGCAGGAAGTCTACATTCGACTTCAAAAGTATTCTGTCCTCCGTGAAGATTCTCGATGTTAAGCGAGGCAGTAAGACCAGGAGGGAACTCTGCTTTAGAGACGAGGTATACACTCACATAAAAATGCAGGTTCAATTCTTCACCCAAAATCATGGAAACTGTATAAATAGCAGAACCTCGAAAATAGGGTGCAAGCCCGAGCCTCAACAACGTATGAGTTATTGTCGGATCCTAGCATTGTACCAGACCTCACCCTACCAAACCTAACCATACAAATATTACTTCTGTACCACACCTCATCCTACAAAACCTAACCATAATAATATTACTTCACACTCCTGACGACGGATAGTCAACCTGTTCGAAACGTCGAGCCACTCCCGCTACTCATCCTCTCCAAGCGCTATAGTTCTCCTTAGAACTATAAGCTAAGAAAGATAGCCAACAGTCTTTTTCAAGACTACACCAACAGTCCTTTTCAGGAACTACACACCCTCAAGAAAGATTTAATACCGAGAATCCTTTTCAGGACTCCTCAATCCTCCCTCTGTCTCACATGGTGCACCCGCAAGCCTACTGTATAATATTACTTCATTGTGTACTTCGTGTTCGAAATATGGTTAATCGAATAAATTTATATTGTCCTTCTTTCGAAATGAACTTTCATCTTCTTCCTTGTCTTAGGTAGCGAGAGATCTAAACCAAATGTTTCTCACAAGCCGCCAGCTTAACTACGCATCTTACCAGGATAGGCACAGCGAGGTCATCGCCATCATGTAATTAGAAGAAAAAAAGTTCCACTCGATTTGATTTAATTTGATTTGAATACATTACGCATCATACCTGAGAGAGGTTTTTAAGGATTTTCCACCCATTGAAAGAGCTGTACATCAAAATAAGGGACAGGGTCAATAGAGAAAAGTTGCAAAATGCACTGGTAAGCAGTTGTGTAATTATTTAAATGACTGCGGGGCTATTATTCCCAAATGGACATCCATGAATGCCACATTGTAAAGAATCTGAGAATAAAATGCATGCACTATGGTGAAATGTCTGGTAAGATTTGATGCTTTGGGGGTAAAGCAGCTCTACTATCATTTACAAAAATCACTTATGTCAAAGAAAGATGAGTGGTCTGCATAACAATGCCAGTGCGTACTTGTGCATTTTGCAATTTTTCTCTTTTGACCCTGATCTTTGTGCTGCTTTGTACTGCTCATTCCATGCGTGGAAAATCATAACAAAGATGGTATCTATATAAAGAGGAACAAAAGTTGTTTACCCTACGTACCACTCTCTTGCTTGACGACTTTGAATTAAATTGAATTTACTGATCTACATACATGTAAAAGCAAAATATTGAAAAGAAAAAAGAATACATTAAACATATGAGATAAAAAGCAAATACATGACCATGGCAACAAAAAGGCAAATCGCTTATGAATAGGGCATCACATAAAACAAATTAAACAAAATAATAATAAATCACCATACCTGCACACTTATACCCAACATACAAACACACACATAAAGTACACGAAAGCGTTTGTAAAAAGTTATCAATATGAAAAAAATAGATTTTGTAAACTTACTTTGTAATGACTGTATTGTCACCAAATTTTCAAATGGGTATTTGCAACGAAGCTTTTATAAACAGGTTAAAATTTAACTTAATTTGAATGAAGTGGGTTCCATTATTATACGCCAGCAACATGTAATGATTTAAGCGAAGTAGTAAATCTTACTTGGGTTGATGAAAATGGCCATTTTGACGAGTGGCATATTAATGAACGTTTGAATTTAGCACAAACTTATCATACTTATCGGGGAAAGTTTTATGTCCTACAGAGTACATACCTTCGAGAGTATTGAATGTAGTCAAATCGTATAAAGGCAACATTTTCATCTGTTTAAAGAGTGGTATTCTTGGACTTTGTTTTTAACTTAAGCATACCATCGACGGTGATTGATGTTGTATCCCCTCACACTTCTCCGTCATGCTTTTAACGATCTGCTCGTTATAGAGTCGCTGATCCTCAGCCACTCCCTTTTTCTGTTCTCGTGGCAGGAGCTCCTTTTTTCATCTCTTCGTCTACACCATGGTTTGTTGCTGCTTGTTGCTGCTTGTTGCGCAATGCGCTTGTCCTCATTGTTTGTATACAGTTTGTTGCACTTGTTTATCATTTGTAATTTTGAATTCACTATCTGAGGAAATACATCTAAACCCGTAATAGTTATTTGTTTTATATATACATATATATACATATCACAAAACCTTATTCTTAATATTTTTGTAGGCTGAAGGACGCTTTCAAAGAAGCAGCTGATCATCTCGTATTCGTTGGTGAAGGCGGGTAAGTTTCCTTTACAAATCGGAACAACATTCCTTGTGTTGCTTTTCATTTGTGTAATTCCGTGTTATGGATGTAAAAAGAGTTAATGGGAAAATGATACAGTCGTTGAATGTGGGTAGTATGTGATAATGTAATTGATCGACTGGTTAACTGGATTTTTAACAGGTTGCCTCCTGTACCATAACTTTCATAACTTTGTTTTGCATTTGCGTATGAAACTGTTTCAGAAAGAAGTACAAATTATTGGATTCTGTGAAGGACCCCGAGGCCTTCTGCCAAGTCGATGACACCATTGTAAACGCGATCAGGCAATCACTATCTCAAGAACCAGGAATGATGAAGGCACGGGAGATAATAGACCGGATACACAGGAGAGAATTCTATCATTGCATTGCAGAATGCAAGCATGCCAAAGAAGAGGTATTTTCACGTCTTTTAAATTTATTTAATGATTTAAAGGCAGGGTATTTTACCGACATGGCTACCACTGCTGTCATGTAGCTCCAACTACGCCATATCTCAGTGAATGCGTACATAGAACGATTCTGGGTCCCGTACATCATCAAGCGCGTCATCAGTTGATGATGCATTGTGGGACATGGCTGTCAACACAGTGAGAAACTGTTACCAGCAGATGGCAACATGTATCTGAAGAAGTGTCAGTAGAATAGCCTGAATTTAAAGAGAATAATAGTTAACAAGTTCAAGTTCAAGTTTTATTTATCTTTCTTTCATAACACACATTGCAAATATGACATGAATATAAACAAGTTGACAGAATATGGCGTTACAATAGAAAGATAAGGTGACCTTGGTTAAAAGCGAGGCTTGAGTGTGGAATTAAGGTCCCCCATGAGTGGCTTATGAGTATGTCCTAAATGAACAAACACGTCAGATAAAAATAATGCATACCTTAAAATGCTTATAAACTAAACTAACTAAAGAACTGAGAAAAATATAAACATAAATAAATATAATAAAATCTACTGACTACTAAAAAATGATATTCATAGCAGTAGCAGGAGTGATGGCTGATGTTGTAGTAGATTTAGTTGTTAAAGGTATAGACCAGTTTTGGAAACGCCCCCTCTCAAAAAATGAAGTGGAAGCTCTTATTACAAATCATGTGAAAGGATATGTTTTGACTAATACGTGACGATACAAATTTTGCCGGGAAACCGCTTACTAATTGATATTTGGTAAATTATCATATCGATCCGGCCTGGATAGGTATTGTGTAGTCCCATATACATCTTTTTGTGTACAGTGCTTGTAACTTATCCAAAACTGGGCCAAATTTCTTATCATTTTGATGATTCCAGAACCTTGCAGTACATGGCACACCAACACTTATATGCTAGATGATCAACCTTTTCTGATCGATTCCACAATGTTTTTCTCGCAATGCTATGTCATGACCAGACCGGGTCTAATATGATCACATAAACACCTCTATGACCAACATGGTATATAAAGGTGGGTAGGTACCGGTAGCTCTTGCAAGTTATTAACGGCCCTCTCTCGGGGGAACTCGTGGCAGTTTCACATGGGCGAGGACAAGCCAGGACGGGTGTGAACTACTAGACCCTGAAGTGACTGGTGGAAGGGTACATACTTAAAAATACATTCATGTACCTATACATATATGTATATATACATATTTTATATATATATATATATATAGAATCACCAGAGGAACAGGTTCCAACGGGAATATAGAAGAATACATATATATATAAATATATTTCACGATAATTCTTGTTCTAATTAAAGATGGGTACAATGGATCCAGCTGAGATTAAGCGGGAGATCTTAACTGATGTTGACGAACTTTCATCACCTTCGTCCTCATCTTCAAGTGAGATATGGCAAGCTCACAATATCGAAGTCATCTCAGTCAAGGTATTACCAATTGTAGCATTTTTGTAAGGGAACAGTGTCGTCATTCCGTAGGTTCGATATTATAAAGATTCGTAATGCTTGAAAAGAAATAGGGTTCGTTATATAATATTCTTCTTCAAATTTCGCACTTACGAAATGATGATCTCTTTGTCATATTCGGACTCATGAACCGTATTTCGTTTTCGGGATTACGAACCTAAATGTTTTACTTTTCAGAATTACGGACCTTTGTAATAATGAACCCTTCTTCATTTTCAGAATTCTGAACCTTCAGATCAAGGAACCTTCAAAGTAACGCAACAAATAGGGAATTAGGAACCCCTAATAAAGGAAGTTTGTGTTTCGAAATTATGAGCTATCGGAAAAACGAAAGCCCCCCCCCCCCCCCTTACGGCAGAAGGTCAGGTCACTGCATATACATTTTCATAATCTGGTAGGACGCATGATCGTCCAAAAATATATATATTTTTAAAACTCTTTTAATCTTGTGAGAATTAGCTTGGGCTAAATTGTCGGTAAATTTGACCTGCTACCGGACCCAATTCAACTGGTTCTAGCGACACCCTTATGTGTTTAATATATTATATATCAATTTCAAAGATTGTCAGCGACATAAAATAGTGTACCGTGGAGGAAACTAAAATAAAACTATTCTTTTTCTATGAACACATTTACGAAAACAATCCTGTGGTGGCTTTAATAATACAGATATATTGACTGCTATGAGAGGCATAGCCGTTTATATTAGATAGCTTAGACAGATACCGAGATGTGATTGGTCCAGAGCTCGTCACGTGATATCAATGTTTTTTAAGGTTAGATTTTTTTTTTTTTCCCCCAATTTTTTTATAAAAAAATGGACCCCCCCCCACACAAAAAAAACCCCAAGGCTATCTAATATAACAGTTATTGACTGGCAGGGGGTGTAATATATCATTCTTTGGACCTGAAGGGAGTTATATTTCCCAAGTGGTTATATTTTCCCGAAGCGCGCAGCGCTGAGGGAAAATATGGTCACGAGGTTTATTCAACATACTAAAGAGAGATATACAAATATGTAAAATTAAATTAAGAAATATTTTGCGTATTCTAATTTATTTTCATTTTTTTTACTTTTTTTTCTCATTTACTGATAGTTATCACGATTTGACTGTGGAGGCAGAAACCCTCTCATCAATATCCCGTTCTACAAGGAATCAAGTGATGGTACATTTGTTGCCGAGTTCCTACCAGTGGACGAGGTAAGTGTACTAAGACATGACCTATGTAAACTCAGGCGCGGATCCAGGATTTCTTAAGGGGGGGGGGCCCAAATTTAAAATTATGCGAGCCAAATACTGGTACGGAATGGTGACCAGCAGTGACGTTTTTGTTTTTTTTGTTTTTTTTTGTTTTTTTTTTTTTTTTTTGGGGGGGGGGGGGGGGGGTTGAGGGGCAGACAAAAAAAAAAATCCGTATCACCCCACTCTTACATGCAGGCCCCGCTGAACGGTTGTCAAAGTTGGTGGAGGAAGGTTAAAGTATATACGATCAGGTAGAGCGCAGCGTAAATTGGCGTGGGGTCTAGAGGCAAAGCCCCGGTGGGCGTCAAGGGGCGGAGTCTCTGGAAGCTCAGGGGTTTTAGGCATTTAATTACGGTCAGACGAGCATCTAAGGCCCGCCTTGTGGCCCTAGGTGGGGTCCAGGGGAAAAATCACCCGGAAGCTCAGGGGTTTTAGGCATTTAGTTACGGTCAGATGAGCATATTTTGATACCTTATTTGTGACACTGGCAGGACACTAATTGGCGTAGGGTCCAAGGGGCGGAGTACCCGGAAGCTCAGGGGTTTTAGGTATTAAATGACGATCAGATAAGCATCCAGGTGACCGCTTTAGGGCCATTGGTTGGACCCAGGGGCAGAGTCCCCAGATGCTCAGGGATTTTAGGCGTTTAATTACGGTCAGATGAGCATATTTTGATACCTTATTTGAGACACTGGCAGGACACTAATTGGCGCGCTTGGCTCTAAATTTAGGAATTTGTCATTTTCCAACAAACGCATACAAAATATAATTTACTAAAAAGTGAGGTAAAAATATCGGAAAAATTATGTAATTTCAGCAACATTTGTAAATCACCGGTATCGAATTAGGAATTAACTACGTTTGAATTATATTTGGCAATTGCCTCCCCCCCCCCCCAAAGCCCCACCTTATCAGTATGCCAGTGGCCCCCCGATCTACACCTTGTTGGCGGGAAAACCGCAACTGATCTCCCCTACCTTTCTTCTCTCTCTTTTAGGATTGCTGGGGGGAGGGGGGCAAGGGCCTTTCGGCCCCTCCGATGCACACGTTGTTGGCATTGGATTAATCGCATTTGCTCTCCCCTTCTCTTCACCCTTTTCCTTTTTCCTGGCTTCTCTCTTTTTTTGGCGGGGGCAAAGGGGAAGGGAGGAGGCAAGGGCCTTTTGCCCCCCCCCACCATCCACAACTTTTTGGCGAAAAAACTGCAACTGATATCCCCCTTCTTTTCTTCTTCCTCTTTTTTCCTTCACTTTGTCTCCTCTTTTCTTTTTTCTTTCCCTGTTCTTCCTTCTCTGTCAATTTTTTTTTGATGAGGGGGGGGGGGTAGAGGTAAAAGTCTTGGAGGCGAGGTCCTTTCGCCCCCTCCCCCTTGATCTACTCTTTCCCCCTTTTCTTGTTTTCTTCCTCTTCTTTCTTTCCTTTTCTCTCCTCTTTTCCTATCCCTTCTTTTCCCTCTCTCTCTCTCTCTCTCTCTGTGTCTCTCTTTTTGGTGGGAGGGGGGAGGGGGGGGGGGGGAGGCTCCCTTGGTTACCTGGATCTGCGTCTGAAACTAAGCAAACCTTTACAAATCTACCCACGGGGAGGTGTCGTGGTATCGTGTTTCATTTGTTTGACTCTAAACCCAAGGGTTTTGGGTTTCAATCCCAGCCCGGCACTTTTAGAGATAAGTATGCTTATATATATATATATTGTACGAATTGGAGATGTCGTGGTATAGTGGTTCATCCTCTTGACTGTCAATCCAAGGGTTGAGGGTTCGAATCCCGGCACTAGCATCCTTTGGCAAGGCATTAATCTATCTTTGCCACTCTCCACCCAGGTGTTAATAGATACTTGCTGTCGAGGCTTCATTACTATCATAATTACTATCGTTATTATTGTCATTATTATTATCATTATCATTATCATTCATATTACTATTATCACCATTACTGTTGTTATCATTATTACTATTATTATAATCATCGATCCTTCGATTTACCAAACTGCCAAATAACTAACCTTCAGAATTAAAAAAAAACATCGACCCGCACTAGCGGACCGTTTTGCGAATAACTCTAGGATGAATCTCTCTAAAGGCTGGTTCAGAAAAGACGCTGTAATCGCCCCCCCCCAAAAAAAATAAAAAAATAACCACGGTTTATATTTGTTACGTGTGAATCAACGGAAACGTAGCCTTTTAAAGGGAGGCTTTACTACTGCAGCTAGAAGGGATTAGACCACCCAGAGAGCCATCGAGGTCACTGTGACAGGTGGCTATCTCATTAACTCAGCTCTCATTTAGCATAAGAAAAAGAGGATCATGGGGGACCAACAGGCACCGATTTGGGAAGTTTTCTATATAGAGGGAGCAAGTAGCTACAAGTAGGACAGTGTGCCTTTAAAGCACGAGTTCACCTCTACCTATTAATATTCCCGCCTAAGATTTTTCAGATAATCTCTATGTTGACCAAAAAATGATAATAACCATCCATTTTTCACAGATATCACGCTTGCTGGAAAAAACCCCTGGAAAAAAGGTAAATACGGTCACGTGGCCTGATGACGATATCAACATTACTTGATAATTCATGTTGAATTTTGTTTTCTATGTTTTAATTACTCTCAAATCGTCCCTGATTATCAATTTGTTGTTGTCTTTTATTCTAATATTCACACTTTTTGGTTCCATTTATGTTGACCTATTATAGGTCAGTTTTAATCATATGCAAACAGAGCCCTGACGAAGACCAGCTTGTAACTTATTTTAAGTATTTGCTGTATCTTGTCACAATTTAAGAAATGTTTGTGTTTTAGACTATGTAAATTTGCTTTTTTATATTTCATTTGTAAATTTGTATCTTTGTTAATGTCTTTAATACTGATCAGGCTTCTCTGTCTAAATATTCGTGAATAAATAAAATAAATAAATAAATGACGCATTAACGTCATTTATAATGCAGGATTGCACCTTTTAAAGGGTGCAGGACTGAACCCCTAAAGGTGCTGTTAGTGCATCGGCTTGCACCCCTAATGGAGCAGGATTGAACCATTAAGGGTACTACATGTCTCTTAAAAGGTGCAACCTGGCACCCTCTTAAAGGGTGCAGGATTGAACCCATAAAGGTGCTGCTAGTGTTGCATCGGTTTGCACCCCTAAATGTGCGTGATGGAACCATAAAGGGTACTAACATAGGTCTCCTAAAAGGTTCAATCTGGCACCCTTTTAAAGGGTGCAGGATTGCACCTTTAAAAAGGGTGCAAGATTTAACCCCTAAAGGTGCTGCCAGTGTTGCATCGGTTTGCACCCCTAAAGGTTCATACTTGCACCATTTTTCTTAGTGTGTAGTGCATAACGACGATTGGGGTATCTCCATTCAATGCTATGTTATGTTGTGTATAATGCCAATGTTGTCTCCTGCAGTGACGTCATATGCTATTGCGCAATACAGCTCCGAAACTGGGCTTTTTTCTGAGTGTTCTGAGTCGTCATTTTTAAAGCTAGATTCCAGAATAATGGATGATTTCTAAGAAGAATCATCGTCATATTCGGAATCTCCGTCAATTCTTTTTCTTCATGTCACGTTTTCAATTTTAAGCCTGTTTTGGTTGAAGGGGACCTTTAATAGCTCTGTACAAATGAAATGAGAAATGTGAAGCGTGTGGCGCTTTACGTCATCCTAAAACAAACCACCGCGGTTTACCGCTACATCTGAACAAGACTTATGAACCAAGGGATTTCAAAAGTTTGCTTTGCAAAACAGTTTGATCATGAGAATCTACTTATTAGTCTGATGGTAACTTTGATAGATTAATCTGCAAATAAAACTTTAGACTATGAAATTCCCCAATGACAATGCTGTTCATACTAGAACAATGCGAATACAGCAATCCTTCTCTCTGCTCTCACACAAATTTGGACAAAGCAAAATATCGACGCGACTAGCGTCTAAATAACCACCCTTCGGATTTTCGATCAAAGAACTATACTGTCGAAACTATAAAATCTTCGCAATGAAGACATTTCTGACTAATAAATAAAGTCGGACTAAACTGAACAACTTATAAACTTCGGACTAACAAAAAAGAAGGATTTTTTTGGATAGAAATGGGCAGCAATTATATCACTTCGATGTATCTTTGTACTCATTGGTATTCAAATTTATAAATTTTCAAAAGGGATTCCATATCACAGAACCTTAAAATAAAGGTCGGGATACAGCAACCATAACATCACAAATATTAAGATCGACCTATAAAACTGGCATATAGCTCCGCTTAGTCTCATTTGACAACGCCCCCTATCGTCAGAGTCAGCAGCCTAACATGTTAGCCTATGGAATTTTACACACACAAACAAAAATCGTTAAAAATTCATTTTTCCACCCCGACGTACGTTATCACTAGCTCTTTCTTTGGAACCCTCATGTCTCATTGACTTTTGAAAGTTCACTCACCGTAATTTGATCAAAATAGGTTGCAAGCTCGCCATTGCCTATATAACACATGTGAAACAAGTCGAACTTTGGACTCAGTTTGCCAAGCGATTGTAAGGTTTTAGGTCAAGCATACGAAGGATAAGAAGCATGAATTATAATAGATCAGTTCTGATCGGTTCATTATGTCTATTTCAGCCAACCCCCCACCGTAATTTGTCCATTGAAGATAAGCAAACATTTTGCCGAGGTAAGCAAAAACATGAATATTCATGATCGCCATGGACTATTCGATTATTTACAGAGGGGTGCCATTATGCACCACACCAAACTCCCTACTTTGAGTCAAGTATTTCATTGTATTATGTAGTTTGGTAGGTTTATTTTAATAACTGTTTAATTATCAGATATCAATGATAGTTTAAAGATATGGAAAGTGTTCTTGTATTAATATTTATCAAAGCAATCTCACATACAAATTCACTACCAAGTGTCGTCTAATCCGCCGATTGTCGTCTGCTATATACGTCCAGCGAGCAAAAATGAGACAACCGGAGCAATATGGGAGCATTGATCCATCAAAAGTTCCCGATACAGGTGTTGTTAAATTGTTCAACCATATACCTAGCCTATCCGATATGCGTCGGGCTTTACAAGTATACTAATCGCGTTTATTTGGAGAGTGACATCGGCGCGGGCGTCAGCCCGAGCGCCTATCATCACTGGTAAATGCGATAAGTTTTATTTTCTTTTATGTACAATGTTTCGTTCGTAGAAAATCTACGAACCCCCTGTGAAGCTCTTTCATGAATATTTATATAGCATGGACCAAAATAGGCCAATGAGCGATGAGGAACCTGGAGATGATATTTGATTGGTTGAATCAAAGTGATCAATCACCAAATAAGGTTAGTCTTATAAATCATGCATGAGAATTCGCTCGTCACACATACGATACACATTATATGAATAATGATGAGTTGACCAGTGATGATAGGCGCTCGGGCTGACGCCCGCGCCGATGTCAGTCTCCATAACGCGATCAGTATATTTGCCATAAAGCCCGACGCATATCGGATAGGCTACCATAGACCCTGTATAGTCCTTTGCGTGGGTTAGGCTCTAGTGTTTATAAGTCATCAATAAGATTAATCAAATTTTTACTAAAAGCAGCACTTTAGATAATAAGCCTATACTGATCGTTGCATCGTTAATCTTTAACCAGCTCCAAGCCGACCTGCCACCGGTAGACGTCTCCTTCCGCATCTACACTAAGGTACCCAAATTAGATCGAGAGACCGTCAACATGGCCAAGTCCAGATGCGAGACCAGGCTAGAAATGATTCATGAGAGGCAACGCTCCGTCCCAACTAAACCCGTCAAGCAGAAGGTCAAGAGTCCACCAATTGGACCAGTGGCTCCTAGCCCGCCATTAAGCGCCGTTGGCCCTGTGACCAGCCCCAGTTCCGGTTCAGGCAAGACCTCTTCTTCTTTACAGGGACACCCGATGGTTACACCCAATTAGCCTGAAAAGCGACTGAGAAATGTGTGCGTCCTCTATGTACTGTACAATAGAATGTCGGGCTATGGCCTGAAAACTAGGATCGCTGGTTTGTGTCTCTTTTTGTCACTCTCTGTCCCCGCTTTTTCCCATTCATTCTGTCTGTATCTGTCTATCTTTTTCACTTTTCTCTATCAGTCTCTGACTATGAAGTAGGTCTACCTCTTTTGATGTGTCTACCTCTTCCCCCTCTCACTATCAGTCGCTGACTATGTGTACATCGTCTAATATCTTTTTCAGTTTCTGCCTAAATCTCCTCCCTCTTTCAAGTGACCATCCCCATGTTCTCTCCATCTCTACCTGTCGCCATACGTCTGTTTCTCCACGTCTCTTTAGTCAGTAATTTTACCTTTTCTTATTCTGGGAAATGCCACAATTCAACAGGATGGCCTGAAAAACTAATTGTCGACATAAATATGTTGTTCTTAATGAAAGAAAGCAAAGAATAGATGACTGCGGTACTTTTATAATTTCAAGAAGATATACTAATTCTCCTTGAATTGATTTTTCGGAAATAGTTGTGTTCGTGCCTGAAAAAATCCATGCGTCGCCGATATTGCATTTGACTTACACAATTGTGATGATGAACGTTTTCTTTTATCACGGGCCCACCTTCCTAAGAAAATTGACTGCTGACATTCTCACCTAACCAACTTCTCAGTAAGTCCTACTCTAAATTTGGGGGAACGAAGTGCGAGCAGTAAGTAAGTACAGTACACACGACCTAATTGCTGGGCAGATGTAAAGTCACTGTTACTGATATGTAGTGATTTCAGGGGATGCTCGGGTGTTGGGGGTTGGGGGGGGGGGGGGTGACTATATATTGTAAGCATGTAGCCTTGTTTCTAAGGATATAAAAATGTTAGCAATCGAAATTGACGAGAAATTTGTCATTATTTTTATTGCGGATATACTAAGGTTTTGATGTCCTTTGGTTTATTTCCATCTGTGTTGTATGGGTGAAGAGCGAAAGGTTTAAGTTTCAGGAGAGAATAGGTTACATGTAGATCTCCTAATTTATACATTTAGAGGTGTTGTGGGCTAGTGGATAAGTCACCCGTCTGCAAAGAAAAAGGTGCGGGGTTCAAGTGCCGCCGCGTCACTAATGTCCTTTGGCAAGACGTAAATCACATATGTATGTTGGTACACTAGCACAATTTATTATACAAATGCAAATACCATGGGTTTAGACAGTTTTCAAATTTTCACAAAAGATATACGGTATTTCTTCAATGTTTTCGTAAGTAAAGATTATCCTGCATGAATGCTTTGTATAAATTTTGTTAGATAATTTGAAATAAAATTAGAAAAATTGAAAAAGGGTAAGAAAATTTAAGATATTTTTTGGGGAAAATGGAGCATGGTACATAAATGAACAAAGCAGGAGAAAGTAGTAAAAGTTAGATAGCTTGAAAAGCCTGTAATACTACTATTACTACTTGTAATAACAGCATGCGTTTGTTGTTTTTAATCCCTTGAAACAGGTTCGTTTGTCAGTACTGATGGGGACGAAGGTATTCCAAGTCTGATGTCGAACCCTCCTGATGCTGTTGCTGCTGTTGGTACGGGGCCGGCTGAGTCTAATCCTCGAGGTTCGCGATCTCCTGAACCAGAGGTTAAGCTACACTAGACTCCTCCAAGCGCCATATCTATCACTTTCTGAAAAGCACCCTTAACAAGGATCGTAGTCAAGAGTAGGTTCGATACCATTGACAGGGAAACCGTTCTAACACCTCCGATTAATAGACCCTTAACAGGCATTTTATATTGAAAATAATATCGCTAGTGACATTCGTTTGTCTCGCAATGTATGGTCAACAAGGGATCAAAAGATCACGACGTTTCGTGCGCTGCTGCAACATATATTTTATATCTTGCATGATTTTGTACACCCTATTCGACGAATGATTCTTCCTAGACTTTCTAGCCTAAAAGGGAAAAAAAATCAAGCCAATTCAGCTGTTATTCTGACTAGAATAGCTAAATGCACTAAATTTCAAGTCGTTTAATATTTTTATCATTCTTTACAACCTAAATTAGGAAGATGATTGATTAGATTTACATATTTAATACAACCGCCCTTACTATGAAAATCGGATAACAGGAGGATGTGTAGTGCGCACCCTTTTTACGAGTTTTCGTGTACGCGGATGATGTAACATGCCCCAAACCTTCGACCCCCACCCAGTAATTTGGAAGGTTATTTTGTATTTATGTGTGTGGGCGGGGATGTGTGTGTGCGTGTGTGTGTTTGTGTGTCAAAAGCATTTTTAAAAACAAATTTGGTACTTCTTACATGAATGTATTTCATACAAAGACACTCAGACATGTACTAGATAGACAATCGCAGAAAAATGAAACAAACCTATGGCAAATTGTATGAAACTGATTGAATTATTCATCCAATCACATGTGACATTAAGAAAGTAGTAAAAGCGAGAGTACTAAGGGAAAAGAAAGTTAATTTGTACGAGAAGTTGACAAATTGATTTATCATGGTATTATTTAAACAGTTTCTTTATGAATGTCAATCATTTCCCAAGCGTAGATATGAATTGTAAGAAATAGGGGGAAAATGAGGGACTGGGCCTTTGATTCATTTGGAGAAAAACAACTAAAAAAGGAAAAAGATGAATAGAAGAAGAATAAACAGAACTGAGAAGAAGAAAAAGTAGGAAATGAGTTTCAAAGTCTCTTGTTTACCTTTTCAATCTGTCACTGTTAAAGGGTGTTTTTCCTAATGTATGGAAGACCGCACGAAAAAAGCCTATTTTGAAATCTGGAAATAAACAACATGCCGAAAATTATCGACCTATTTCCTTACTGTCAATTCTATCTAAGATATTAGAGATAGCTGTACGTACTGCACTTCAAGAATATCTATTAGGGCATCATATTCTCACCGATCGACAATTTGGGTTCCGCCCCAATCACTCATTTGAAACTGCACTACTCTGTATGACAGATAATTGGGCTAAACACGTATATCTGGGGACAAATTCTTCTGTCAAAAGAATTCACAAAGACAATTTTCATAAACTAGTGGATACGTTTTTCTTTTTGCCGACGATGAAACCCTATCGGTACATGAGTCGATAGTTCCTGAAATTTAATCAAAGTTGAATCAAGCATTATATGAAGTTTATTCTTGGACTCAGAAGAATAATTTCGTACTAAATACAAACAAAACTTAGGTTATGATCATAAGATCAAGACAGAAAATTCAAACTCTTATTTGAAGGCATTCAAGAGAGAAGTATGATATTGGACGAAATGGGGGCAAAATACTTTTCCAATATGGTTACATATCTGGTAGGTTATATCTCTTATCCCAAGGCAATACATTTTTCATTTGATTGAACTGTGTTTATTTAATCGGTCACACATATTTGATTTTTTTTGTTTTGTTGTTGGTTTTTTTTTTTTTCTTCTCCATATTTTGTTTTTTTTGTCTTCAGAAGGGCCCCGCAAATGCAGATAAACTCACACTCGCCCTTCATACAGTTGCATTCAAACAAAATTATCTTCCCCTTCTTATTTTGTTATTTGTGTGTTTAAACTCTCATGTATTTATTTTGTAAATAATTTTGGGTGGTGAGTATATATAGAATATAGTGTATATGTAAAGCGCTTAATACAGACATCGTAGATGCATTAAGCGCTATATAAATCGGAATTATTATTATTATTATGCTGGAAATTAGGAAAATAAATATTGGTGACAAAATGGGATCAAAGTTTGTTTGTTTGATTTTATTTCTGCATTTGTCAACATAATTAAACGTAATATACAAATTAAGTACATACATATTAGTATCAAAAGTTAAAATACATATATAATCATACCATAATATAATTCAAACAAATAATTTTACTTAAAAAACAAACAGTTGACAAATCATTCAACATTGAAAAACGCAGGAGACCGCCATCTTAAGCTAAAGCTTGAAAGTAATTGCGGCCTCAGGAAAAGGAACCTTTATGGGCGACCAAACGTATACAACATATAGTATATTCCGCAATAAATCAATTGTAACATCCACATAATGAAGTAAATCTTTTTTTCTTCACGCATAACATAAAATGCGTTAAGTAAAAAAGGGGAAACAATGTATTAAGTGTATGTTTTTCCTGAACTTTGTTATGTATGTGCACGTACAAGTGTGTTCATGTACATGTTTTGGAGCGCTCATTAAATTATGACTTGTAAGCTGATAACAATCTACATGTACGCTACATCCTACGAAGAATATATCGTAGTACATGATTTAACAGTAGTTGGGAGACTATTCCCTATGTCAGGGCCGTTGTGTCGGATATGTTGATGCGAAATGAGCAATTAGGGGTTATATCAAATGAAAGTTCTGAGAGTTTCGTGTCGGATAAGAATGGATTGTGTTTTTAAAAATAAAAGGGTGTGGAATGCCGGAGGAAGTAGGTTATTGGAGTATTTGAACATAAAGATTGCAACCTGCAAAGTATTGATATAAAAATATACTGTTAATGTTTTCAGTGAATTGAGACAGAGGTCCCTTTCCCGAGTATCAACTTAACATTTTGCATGAGGACAAAGCGAGTGATTAACATATATATATATATATATATATATGTATATATATATAGTTTTGTATGTCGGTTTAAAAATATGTATATATACACCGAAAAGTGAAATTATCAAATAAAAAAAAATAAAAAAAAGGTAATTAACAAACATCCTTTATCCTTCCCATCAGAAAAAAGTAATTCGAAGATATAATTTTTATTATATCCATATGATTTTTCTTTGGCACGCCCTTAGCCCTTTTTGGTTGTTTTATTTTTTAACTGTTCAGAAAGCACCTGCTTGTATTAAGTAAGCAACTAAGGGATATACGGCTTTCAGTCCTCTCCGAGAGACTTGGTAATGAGGATTAATACCTTACCAAAGGACACAAGCGCATCGACCCGGTTTCGAACCCAGGACCACCTAGCTATCTCGCCTCCATTTAAAGGGGCAATCAAATACTTTTAAAATGTTCATTTCTATGGAAACAGAAAATCTACAGATACAGAATGTTTGAAATAAATCGGACAAATAACAAAATGAATGTTTACATATTGAGATCATACAGCTGTGCGAATCTCAATTTGGTAATTTTTGTCAGTGGTTTGTGATGTAGTCATGATCATCTCTCCCCTTTTTCGTGCACAAAAATATCATTAATCTCTGTTTTTTTTCCTCATAGCCTTCTCACTTTTAAAATATATAATGGATAGCATATTATTTTAGGTCCTCAAAAAAAAAAGAGCTGCTAAGTCATATAATTATTATGGAAAAGAAGTGGCAATTTTTGTGTGTTGAAACGGGAAGGTTATTCGGCACTACGTCTCAGTATTACAGATTCAACCAATTCGATTACAACTTTCAAAAAGTCATAGCTTTCTCATTTTTTGTCCAATTTCATTCAAACCTTCACCAGTCTGCTTCTCCTATTTCTCTGCTTTCTTCCGCATTGTTGTCTAATAATGTTTGAAATTCTTAAATGATCCCAAGCAGATGACGTCGCTGGGGCTCAATGGACCTTTACACAAAATTGCGTGTATTTCAAGGCGACTAATAATGCAATATTAGAGGGGAATGTTTCACGAGGGATCAGTTTCTGATCGCTCTTTGGGGTGCTGCGATTGATTCATGTATGAATAAAGCATGGCAAAACTTAATATACAATTGAATTATTCTGTTATCAACTTGCTTTCTACAGGTTCATGGAAAGTGGGTAACAAAATTTAAAAAAAACGAGCTCGATCACCTTTATGATTCCCAAAACGATAATCAGCATGGTCAGTTTGTGTTGAAGATTTTGGTGTGTGCTTTCAATTAAGGCTGTCAATATTCATGCAGGCTCAATTCACTCATTTCTACTTTATCTTATGTTTAATACTATATTTAAAGACCGTCAATACTACTGGGCCAGAAGGGATTAGACCACACAGCGAGGTCACTGACAGGTGGCTATCTCATAAACTCAGCTCTCAACTAACATAATAAAAAGAGGATCATGGGGGACCAACAGGCACCGATTGGGGAAGTTTTCTATATAGAGGGAGCAAGTAGCTACACGTAGGACAGTGGGGCTTAAAACATCTTATGAAAAGGGCAAGAGTTTATTTTAAAAAAAGGATAAAAGTCCAGTTCCCTTTGGTGCTAGTAAATCCCAGTTACTTTGTTTGCATAAGTGGCAAAGATACGTCACAAAGTTGCCAATTTGTGTTTGACTGTCATCGCACCTTCAAAAATTCATAACTTTCTTATTTTTCATCGGCTTTTGTTCAAACTTCCACTGACTTGTTTCTCTCGTATTTCTCCTTCTATCAGGATGGACTAGATCAGAGTATTAACATATAATAAATAAAGGCAAAAAAGGACATTTTTATACAGAGTTCCTGCAAAACATTAAATACAGGTATTTCCTTTATACAATATCACTGGGACATAATCTTCATCTACGATTTATTTAATCAAAATGGGTTATGAAGTAATTAGCTCATTATTTCTGACTAAGCAGTAATTCATTCAAGAGACATGCGCGATTTACAAGTACCCACTATTATGATGATAATGACGACGGTGATGATGATGAGGATGATGATGATTATGATGACAGAGAAAATTAATTGTGAAACATGTGTTGTGAAATGAGTGTAGCATGAAAACTACGTAACTGATTTCAATATACACTGTATAAGATAAACATAAATCATGTCATACTTAAACACATTTTTATTCTAGTTAAGGTATCTTGTAACGAAGAATACAAAGGGATATTGTGTAGCAATTCCTCCTTTACCTGATGCACCACACGTGACATTATGATGTTGCTGTTGTTATTGTTTTTGTTTTCGTTGATGATGTTGTTGTTGTTGTTTTTGTTGTTGATGGTACTGCTGTTCTTGATGCTGTTCTTGCTGTTGCTGGTAAGATAACAGGAGGGTACTGATTTTATATATGACACCCTGTGCAGGTAATCGCAGTTAGCCGTGATTATGTCTTTATGCTAATGATCTTATCAATCAAAATGAAGTAAAAAAAAAAAAAAAAATGGGAATGGGGCTTTCATCATTTTTTTTTACATTTCCCGCTCTCTGCGTGAAAATAAAAGTATCTATTGGTATAATGAGAGGGTACAAAACCTATATTGTAGAAATACGAAGATAAAGATTGGGACTGGGGTGGGAGGGGGTAGCTCCAACACCCCTGTATCTACGCATAGAAGTCGAATGCATACAACGATCCAAAGTCCAAACCTAATTCTGGTGTGGAGTTGAGTACACCATGGAATCATTCAACAATCTGACAGGGCTAGTGAACAGCAAACGCGAAAAGTAATGCATTTAATGCGTGGTGTCTGTAATAATACAGTTATTCAATTGCTTTCCTTCTCGAACACAAGGAAACATGGTGAACTTATATCTATCAAAAGTGCAAAGACCCAAAGTCCAAAATATATTTTCAAAGCGACCCCACGTTTCTATTTTCCCCGAACAAAGTCATTCTAAACGAATATTGGTTTCGCTCTTATTTCTTGAATGGAGCTTTTCATATGTTCTTTTGAATGTCAGTCTGTTAATTGTGTCTTGGCAACACTCGACATTAAGGCAGTGCATGCATGACAACCGGTTTTGAAGTGAGGGGGGGGGGGGTGGGAGGGGGATTGTGATCAACTGTTTCTGATGATCCATTTCTGAAATTGGAGATACTCAAAAGGGTGGGAATTCCCAGTCCGGTGATTTTTCTTAAAGAAAAGAGTAGGAGTAATTGAGTTTTTATTAATAGCCCTACAATATAGGATATACAGATAAGTAACAGCAAGTTGACATACAATCTGTACATAATTATATTCTAACATTTCCTTCAGTTACTTGGTAGGATAGAAACACTAATTGAGAAATCAATGAAAACAAAACGGTGTAGGTTGTGTATTTTTATGTGACAGGATATATGAGGCCCACTCCCCTTCTTTTTCGATGGCCTGGGCCTACTGGGGTCTCCACTGTATATATATATTAATAATTGTGCTCATAAAATTACATGCAATTAATAATCCATGTCATAAACGATTGCCATTTATATCATACATGTATGTATTGCGAAAATTGTATTCACAAAAGAGGTCATACAGGAAATATGTATAAACATGTGTAAAATATTTGCACTTCCAATTTTCCATTCTCGCTACACCAGAACAGTGTATATTAACAGCACCATAAATCAGGCGTATACTCTACGGATGACATTCATCCACCGAAATAGCTTTAATAGGTGTTTAGTCTGTGGAAGATCTCTAGAGGCTACGTGGAGTTGAGTGTATTGTATTTACTATATTAAAAAGGCTACACATTGTCTTCATCTATAGGTATATCTGCATTTTATGTGGCTACTTACATTGCTCCAGTCATAATGATGATAATTTTGTTTACCAATTATGGGAGTCTCATCATCAATGCTGTACTTCCTAGGGGATTTTGAATTTATCAGTACCCCAGCAATATACCAATTTACACCATGGCGGGAATGGGCAAAGGATAGTAGTGCCAGGGTGGGATTCGAACTCTCAACCCTTGCTTTGAGAGAGTCAACTGAATGAACCACTATACCATGACACCTCCACCAATAGCACGCAAACAACATATCAAAGTGCAGTTTCAATAAACCTAGGTGCCTGACCAATCGGTTCCATATATTCATGGCGAATAACATCGTCCTCACCGATGGTATACGTATCGTACACACTGTCGTCATCATCATCGTCGTCGTCGTCTTTGATTTCGTCAGGTTTTTTGTCACTTGCGGCAGGACACGTTTCCATTTCAGTTTCTCTCCTTTCGCAGGCGATATCACCCTCAGCTTCCTGGTTATGACCATGACGTATATGGGTCATGTATATTCCTTCAGAATGGGTGATGTCCATTGGGGTGTAGCCTTGGTCGTCAGGAGGTAACGCCTCGTCAGCGCTGGGGGGTCTTTGTGGATGGCTGCAGGGACTGCTTAGTGCATCAACACCGGTTTTTACTGTGCTGGGTAACAGGTATAAACCCACTGGCCCTTTGTCCACCCGTTTGGTCTCCATCACCTCATAGGCCTGTAGGTGTTGATGAGAAAGTAAAACAAGTAGGAAAAACTACTGTCTGTGATAATTAAACCGTGATTATCAGGTTTCAATTGTTAATGCTTTCTCATTCATATTGAAAATTTTGAATTATCCGTTGAAACACATCAGCGTGAAAAACCTTTCAATTATCCTATCAAAGAATAACTAAGGTATTTGTCCTTGATATAATATGATTCTAATTGCATATCTTTTGATATTTCTCTTCATGTGTGTCTTTGAGAAAGTGGAAATATTGTAAATATCGACTTGCCTCACTCATTGTTGCTCCAAATTCCACCCCAGTGTGGTCTGACCTCAAATTTCGAACTCCACGAGGTTGGGTTGGCGGCGTTGGCAGAATCCGTGTAGAGGGTTCAACTGTCTTGAGATCATATGCTGTAAAATAATAACGACAAAACAGTGAAAATTGATAAGACTAACCATGCTAAAGAAGACAATATCATAATCATTATCATCATTATTACTATCATTATTATTATTATTATACTTTATATGATGATGCTGATAATGATAATAATTGTTATGAGTAGTATTACTATTATTTTTATTCTATTATATATATTTATATAAAAACACATTTTTGTATCGACTGTCCGTAGTGAATCCAGGTAAGAAGGCTGGCTGCCAGAGCCCATTGTGCCATATTTTAAAGTTCACAAAAACGAAAACTGACTAGTACCCCGGCAGTAATTTCATCATCGACTGCACCTTAAAGGTACTATGTCCCTTTTGCAGCCAACCTCAAATTCTGTAGAACTTTGCAGGAATTATGAATATGTCATGTATGTCCTATCTGTGAAATTTAAACATTAGCAGTGTCTTCATATTCAAATTATGCAAGGAAACCGGTTTACTTGCTAGACTTCACTGTCAGACACTATTGAGTGACTGACTGGCTTTTTTCTTCTTTGGTAACACACATGAAAAAAGTTGTAAAGGGTACATGAGCATTTGTCTACATCAATAACCCACTTCATGTGATGGCCAAGATTAAACTGATTGAATCTTTGTGCAGCATAAAACGTATGATCATTCGGTACAATTGTGTGAAAATTAAGACTATTACTTTTGGGCTCTATAGCCCTAAAGTCGATTTGACAACTAATAGTCGTTATTTTCCCACTTGAAGACATTTTCAAGCCCCATCTTTTTTAGGGAAGTTCTAAATTAGTATTATCTTTCAAATGCAGTTGGAATTTAACTTTTTCATTTTTTGGCCTGCAAATGGGACATAGTACCTTTAAAATATTAGGTGGCAACTTTCTGTTGTCAGGGAATTTCTTGACTTTAATTATGCCCACCCCTTGCTCCACATCCAGGTCTTGAGATCCTAGATCAACCACTGACTATTGGTTGATTGGTCCCGAATAATAATTCAAACAGATACTGAAGAATGTCAATATGTTTAGTGAAAAGTTACATTACAATTTATTTTTTGTTATTTAGATAAACATCTTCATACCCCTTGGTCGTCTACGTTTAAACCATCGAATGAAAGCAATGACCAGAAGCAGCAATAAAAATCCAATAAAGCAGCAAAGCACGGGAATCACAATGACCATAAGCCCTGGAATGAGTAAAGAAAAAGAACTAATTACAAAAATTGGAATCTATTTCTCATTTGACTATTATACCACGCACATATATATATATATATATACATATACATGTATATATAAAAGTGGTTATTCATTGACAGCTCTTCATTAAAAGAGGGCAAACAGCAAGAAAAATGAAAGTCCACAAATTACCCTTATATCATCAATAATTCCAGTTTGTATCGTCTGCCATGTTCTTATTGAATTGTAGTTGAATTGCAAATAGTCTGACAGAATATATCCTTATAAATACGTACTCCAAATATCAATTTCACCATCTGTCACGGCTGATCGTAAGCTGCATACTCCTTTTCCACAGACGACCAACCAGAGCTGATTTTCTTTGGCGCCATTTTGAATATATCCTGTCTGACCCGGACGTAAACATGTCTCGTTCCGGTGTCGAAATCCACCAACATGGAACTCGGCATAAATACAAAGATCGTCTGGGAAAGGACGAAGTTCAGCAGAAGATATTTCTAGTGTACCAGATCCTATTTGATACCTTGCCTTGACACCTAGAGAGACGAAAAAAAATAACTCGTAAAATCTGTATATTCTACTTATAAATACACAGCAGAGACTGCTACAATAATGTTTGATCATATTTTAATACATCGGATCTGAACCGAAACAAAAAATCCAATATGTGCGTGTTCCATAGTTTGTTTTTGACATAATTATATCCATGATTATTTACCCTAATGGTCAGAACAGCTCCTTAAATCTTGACGGACTGGTCACCGACTGGTCACAAAAGTTTTACCAACTGGTCACACATTGTTGGCCATTGCTTTTACGGTAATTTGCCCGTATGAAAACTAATGAATTGGCGGAATAACTTTGCACATGGTTTACAAGAACAAAAAGTCAATCAACGTTTTTAAACAATAACGCGAAGTATATAGGTCGCAAACTGGTTGCCGATTGCGTGCTGAATGTTACCGACAAAACAATGCTGCCCCAAAACAGTTAAGACCAGTCACCCACTGGTCGCCTAAGCTTGGACAGTCGATTAATCATCATGAAAAACATTCTGCTGACCAGTTTTGTCGGCAAAGCGCTTTTGATGCATCATTAAAATCGTCCAGGCGATCAAAAATCTTGAGCAATCAGTCGCTGACTAAAGACAATGTACTGCTCACCGTTATAGTGTATAGGCCTTAACGAAGTGTCAGAGCATGCAAGGCAATATGCCCAGCAGAAATGTGTACTAGAAACGTCAACAAAATGTTCATGATAGCGAATTGAAGATTCACTTACCATACACTTTTATAGTTCCCGCTGTAAGAAGAAATATAAAGAAATTGTAATTATAATTTTACGTTTTACCATACAAAATGTATACACAGTTAAACACATGTTAGACATTTATAAGCTAATTCAGAAAATGTACTTTTCTAAAACAGAACACCACCACTCTCAAATTAAAAAAGTAATTTAAATTTGGACTGAAGAAATAATTCGGGCCTCTCGCATGCGTAGGGCATCATCTTGCCTCAAAACTGCACGTTTTAATAATAATACAAAAGATCTTACAAATTTCTAGTGATGAATGAATGAATTAATTCATTCCTGACGGATGTTATCTGATTATAACGTAAAATGGTAGATTTGATACACGCAAACGTCTACAAACGTTCGGCGGGAATATTCAATAACGAAAGAAACATACCCACAAAATTAATACGACGATAATAACAACCATACGGTGCGAGCAGGCGTAGTTGAAATGCTTGGTGGGGCAGACAGTTAGAGTATTACATATTCTATAGCGTGAACTTACTCCTTCCAAATAAATGAATAAATGAATAAGTAGATAAAAAATGAATAAATAAATGACAGGACATAAGAGCAACAACAGCTGGTGGATTGGCTAAATACGTTTTTTTCCTAATGAAAAAGATTTTTTCCAACTTACGAGCAGTCGATGCGACGATTTCAACATTAGTCTTGCTGTTGCCAACGCCATTGACAGCACGCAAGGTTATGCTATACATAGTATAGCTTTTAAGCTCAGTAACCGTGAGGACCGGAGTCACTATGGAATGCTCCGTCTTGCACGCTCTTTCCACTTGGCTCTTATTGACGCAACAGGTAACGGTGAACGTCACCGGCAAGCCGCCATCTTGGCCTGGACTCCAGGAGAGAGTGAGAGACGTCTCCGAGTAGCTGATAACTCGCAGGTTGTACGGGGGATCTGGGTAACCTGTAATTGGTAGATGTAAAAGGCCTTTTTGTTTTTCCTTGATGAAATATTTTGTTGATCACGTATGATTATGACTTGTAGTAATGTCTGTTATAATCGATTTATTTTAATACCTTTATTTGTAGGTTTATCATCTTATTCAAATGAGGCTTTCTACTGGTTTATCATCTTATCCAAATGAGGCTTTCTGTTTCTCCTACTGCAAGCGGTAGGAGAAACACTGAATTCAAATTGCGTTTCTTTTTTAATATGTTCAATTTGAAACAATGAATTGAACATAGAAAAAAAAAATGAATATGTTATTAACTCGGCTTAGTGTCTATAGCTTGCGTTGTTACTTATACGCTAATCACAAGTCGACAAAGTGATTATTGCATAAGCAAGTGATAAACGCAATTGTTCATTTTGCATTCACTCTTTGTACGATGTGTGAAATACACTACCATACAGTCATTGACGCAGCACTAAGTCCCAAATGACGCATTAAGCGCTACGAGCATAAAGGGTTTACAGAAACTAACACGGTTCCTTACAGTGTCCCGAGAGCTGAATGACGGCAGAATCTGATCCTATGGTATTATTCGCAGTACATGTAAAATTTCCAAACAAGCCTCTGTGGACCGTAAAGGAAATTCTGCTCTCCCTGCGTTCTGGTTTATTATCAGATGGACCGGTCAATTCGATGGAGAAAGTTTCATCTGTGGTGATGCGTGATTGGTTAGAAGTAGACCACGTGATCATTGATGATGTAGGATTGGCGTCGATGATACACGGTAGGCTGACGACAGTTCCTTCATTACTGTGAACGACGGACATCCGGTGATCAATGTAAGGAGGATCTATGGATAATAAGACAGAATGTTTGCTTTTAATAGTGAAATTATACACTATTCTTAATATGACCATGATGACCGAATGAATCATTTGAATAAGAACCTACTGTAGTCAGGTTATATTAATTAATCTTTGAAAGATGGATAATAAAAGGAAAAAATGTATTTATTGTCTGAAAGAAAACTCACATTGTATTGATATATGCTTCATTTTGTCTAGTCTCCCTAGGTGATTATCAGCTTCACATATATATGCTCCGGTCTGATGACGTTGAACCTCCGTGAAGAACAACGTGGATGATTCTGTCCCATTCGCCAGGACGACCACCGGTGAACCCTCCCCACGAATTCTCCGCCAGGAGACGGTTGGTGATGGAAAGCCATTCGACCTGCAGAGGATGGAAGCATTTCGCCAACTATCCCGCCAAGGTCCCGGTGGAGATTGCGTCAAGACGAGATCAGAAGGAGGATCTGTAGGTTATTTTAACATCAGATGGAATGCAGTGTGAACATATATCAATGTAGCTTTGATGTGTTTTGCACGGTAGATGTAATGTAATTGCCTTAATTTGAATTCGTAATGTTTCGCCCTAAAATTAATTGTATTCTATTGTATCTATATGTATTGACTAGATGTATCTGTGCTTATGTATGTATTTTGAATTAATTGTAGGTTGATTAGTATATATTAATTATAGTTATTGAATGTATTCTTATCTAAGTACAACTCTGTAAAGCGCTTAGAAACATTGTAATAAGCGCTATATAAATATAATGTATTATTTTGTATTATTATCAATCAAAAATTAAAATGTGGGAAGAATGCGAATGGTTTTCAATGCAAAGACCAATTCCCTTACTGTTTGTTGTTATTTCCCGCTGCAACAGATTTATAATTGTTAATCAATTTGCACATTTTTACCTCATTCACTTACACAAAACTGTCGTATTGCAAAGACCAGAACAGAGGTCTTCACCAGTCGGCTTACAAGGTAGTCTAGTCTTATTCATACAGCACTGGGTGATAATCTCTATACCCGAGTCTTCCGTTGCGTTAGGAATGCTATTTCTGGTGAGGGTCACAGTCTCAGTCAACAAAGAGAAGTTCCCGGTTCTTCTAGCATGATACAGGTCAGAAGATTCTGAGCGATGAACTACGTCATATTGTGTTTGGTGATGATGGGATTGATTCTCTTGTAACTGGTAGAAACATTGTATGGTCAAAAGACTGCTTGAGCCGATGGTTACACTGGATGAACAATTAATGTTTGGTATTTGTATCGGACACTCTGTAGATAGAGAGTGTGAGAGAGAGAGAGAGAGAGACAGACAGAGAGACAGACAGAGAGAGGAGGGGAGAGGGGAGTAAACAAAACAATAACAACAACTTTAACGATACATTTACATGCAAGATGTTTGGCTCAATGTTCACTTGGAATCGATCGCAACGAGGTTTATGTACTTACAATAATTGAAATATTTAGAATTCATTCATTTAAAAATGCAGTGCCCAAAGTCTGTATTTTGTTGTACATGACCGTTTTGAGAACTCATGTAAGAAAAAGAAGTACAAAAAAGATCACCAAGGACCATAATGGACAAAATTGCAGAATCAAATATCTTTTCCTTACGTTTCATGTAAGTTTCAAAATGGCGAAACCAGCATGGGTAATGACCTTCTCCCACTTCTACCCAGTCATTCAAAATCGGCTAATCATGATTTGCCGATAGAGATGCTCCTAATGAGATGACCCTTAGGCCACAATGCAGTGACGTTGCCAAATGAGATGGGGGGGGGGGGGGGGTAGAGGGTCAATGGCCTAGTAGATTATAGCCGTTTTAATCAGTGACAGATTAAACATTCCGTTGTCACATTCAAAATGTAATTACTATTTTCTTGAGCAGCCCCTCAACTCCGAAAAAAGAAAATATGAAAATGATCATGACAATCATACGTAGGCTAATCTTGTTTATTCATGCATTCGTTCATTTCCCCCTCTTTTCTTTATTTCTTTCTCTCTTTCATTTCATCTTAAGTGCTTTAATTAACTGTTCAACTTAATGCTTGAATTAATTTTTTTTTTGCAATGTTTATTATAATAGCTTTTCGAGTTTCCAATATTAACATATTTAAACAAATCAAACATTATTAAGCTGAAAAGAACTTTAAGCAGTTTCATTGTTTCGGTTGATAGTACAATAATAAATATGATAAGGAGACAATAGAGTTTGTATCAAAGCAGAAGTACCTCTCAACTTAAGATTTAGTGACACTGACTTAGTATCCCCGATAGTTGAAACTCTGCACAAATAACTCCCCAAATCTGAAACCTGTGTATCGCCAATGTTTAAAGTCATCATTCCGGTACTACCAGTCGTAGAAACAGATAGTTGATATTTCGACGAGGTAGGTGTACATTGCGTCTTTGTACAAGATCCGATTGGGAGGTCATCGTGAGAAATTCCTGAGCCGGGTAGGAGGATTGGTAGGCTGATAAGAGGATTGGTAGACGAGAAAGAGCACATTAGCTCAGATGATCCCCCGATGAAGGAAGCCACTGGACCGTTTCCCCAAACCGTCAATCCTCCAACTCCTACAATTATAGAGCAAATGTAATCACATATAAATTATGCACGCCAAATAGCGACGAACTGCTACATTCACCTGTTATATATTATTGTAGCAAATTGCATCTTAGCTGTGGCTAGGTCGAAAACAAAACAAAATGTCATTACCAGAGATAGCCATTTTGGTGAGCATTCGTTTTGCACGCACACACACAGGCACACACACGCATACACACACATGCACAAGCACACACACACACACGCACGCGCATATATACAGTGTGAGTCAAAAAAAGTTTACACCTAGAAAAATCATCTATGAACAGTAAATTGTTATACATCTTATGAAAGAGTGTTTTATCCCAAATCATTTGGTATCGTTTTTGTGTGGTATGTGTTCACGGTTGGATAAACGGGAGGCATTGTTTGCGAGAGTGCAAAAATCGACTTGCGCCAAAGTTGCTTATGTGATATTCGAATAAAACAATTGGGATTTGGGTATTAATTCGGTATTTGCAGATCCAAATAACACCCCTAACAAATTTGATCATGCCACACATATCCTATATCAAATATAAACGAACATTTGTGCGCGCGCGTGTGTGTGTGTGTGACTTTGCTTCAGCAAAAAGCATGTGCAATGCATTTCATTTGATACATTCAATTTATTCACTGTAGGCATCACTTTGGCACAAGTCGATTTTTACACTCTCGCAAACAATGCCTCCTGTTCATCCAAGCGTGAACACATACCACACAAAAATAATACCAAATGATTTGAAATAAAACACTCTTTCATGAGATGTATAATAACTTACTGTTCATGGATAATTTTTAAAATAACTAGCAATTTTCTAGGTGTAAACTTTTGTTTGACTCACACGGTGTATATTGTTTTAAAAGGAAATATGTCTGAATTGACTTCTTGACTACATTTTTTACTGTTAGATTAAAAGTAAAAAGCGGTCATAATTGCTTATCGCTAAATCGTGAAATCCTAGTTCAAAATTTATAACAGGATGTTAAAAAATGTTTGGCGATTTAAACTTTCTCCCATATCCTGATCTAAATAAATATCTTTTTTTATGATCATTATATTCGAAGCAACAGTAAAGCAATATTACTAAAATAAACGTATAAACGTACAGTTTCTTAAAAACAGGGTACAGAATATAAGATAACTATTACAATGACGCTAACATGAAAATGTACACTAATGAAACATCGATTAATTATGGATACATACGCGTTAAAGGTAGAAAGCACATCACAGAAGCGAGGAAAATATCCATGATAAAGGTCGGAGAGAATTGTCCCCTACGCGATGCCAACCGTTTTCTCACATAAAGTGTGCATTCGTTTTCAGGCTCTAGTTTGGATTAGATAGGCCACATAACCAATAGAAAGTGAGATATTGTGACAGCATATGATAAACACAAGTGACACATTGTATTGTCCTTTCCAATTATTTCCAATCAAAACAATACATACATACGAAACATAATCACCAAAGGCGGATCCAAGGTGCAGCAGGGGAACGTGCCTATCCCAAGGGGGAGGGGGGGGGGGGGGGGGACTTGTAAGATCATCTTTAAAGGCGAAACGCAACACCAAACAAAATATTTTCTTTCGCCTATCACATCATTTCCGGACTTGTGCACCACACCCCACCCCCCATTCTACCCCCCCCCCCACCAGAGAATTTTGGGTCTGCCACTGTTCAAATTGTTCACAAGAGGCTGTAATGAGAGGAGTTTCGATTAGAGATTATGGGTATATTATGATATCGCATTGAACTTTCACTTTCCGCACGATATAGGACGATGGTTGATCGGCCTAACCACAACATTTAAATTACGTATTTTGTGGTACCAGCGGTGCACCAAAAGCTCATAATCAGTGATACAGTTATTTTATTGGCTTCTTTTTTTGTTGAAATAACGATGGCTTCTCATAACATAGCGCACGTACATGTTCGTCACTGACGTCACATCGTGTCCGTCCTGGTTCCCTGATATTGTTACCCCAGTAGCTGGAAGCCAAATGATTATGTAGCGCTCTACACCGACGCTCCACCACGTCCATGCACACACACTCCATGGAGTTACTAACTCCATGCACATCCACACACATGAAATCACGCACAAACACACATTATGTATATACGGGCACAGGATTTTTAGTGGGGGGGGGGGGGGGTGGGGGTGGTGGTAGTGAGCACAATTTGTTTTCTTCTTCAGTTTTGCCCCCGGAAATTTGAAAAATCGCAATTTTTGTATTCCTATTCCTCCCTGGAGTTTAACCCCCAAAACCCCCCCAACCCCCCCCCCCCCCCCTGCGTACGCGTTTGTACGGGCGGCGCATATTCTTTTTACACAACTGTTTAGCCATTTTGGTTAAAAAATTCCAAGAAGTGCTCTGGTGAAAGAGTCTAAGTCGTCAGCAAGCACGTACACTCAGGGAAGGGAAAATGATAGAAAGGGGAAAACTAGGATAGTGGAGAGGATATGGAGAAGGAAAAGCAAGGGAAATACATGACGAAAGAGAAGAGGATAAGTCAAAGGAAGAACATAGAAATACATAATTGAAGAGCTATAGAGGATCATAGATCTAGACTAAGGAAACACAGGGAAATTAATATAAAGAAGGAGAAAGGGAATCTATCAGATTAAAACAAAGAAATAGATGACGAAGGAGAAAAGGATAGATTGAAGGAGAAACAAAGAAATACATAAAACAAAAGAGAAGAGGTTAGAATAAAGTAGAACAAAAGAAATACATAATGAAGGAGAACTGGGGGATATAGATTGAAGGAAAAACAAAGAAATATATAACTAAGGAGAAAAGGGATAGATTGAAAGAAAAAAAAAGAAATACATGACAAAAGAGAAGAGGATAGATTGAAGGAGAACACAGAAATACATAATGAAAGAGAAGAGGAATGTACGTACATACGTACATGTATGTACACATGCATGTATACAGCTCCAGCAATCCAACAAAACTGCTAAGGGTAATGCTAGACTCTGTCTCTAGTCGTTTGCACAGTATATTTGACTGAAGTGGCTAAACAGTTGTGTAAAAAAAATATGCGCGTACGGGCGCGCTCTGTGGTCATGATTTAGGTCTTTAGTCAAGGCTTCACAACAAATGAATTGAAAATTACTGAGAAACTGTTACAACTCAGTATCTTTATGTAGCTGTGTTGCAGGGAAATAAACAACGTTGATACACAGTAATTTCGTTGGGATCAGACAAATGTTCTTTAATGTGCTTTTTCATTCACATGAAATAATGAATGATCACGAAGCACCAAGTTCAGACTATACACGGCGCTAAATTTGGGAATTCCCACCGAAACTGACATTGCACAATATCGTGAAAAAGGGGTACATTGTACAACGTGTATTAAACTTGATCTAATCAGATAAGATTTGTATTTTACACCTGCAGATCGCTACGGACCAATGTCCATCACAGTCGGTTTTGTGGAACCACCTCACTTCTTTGTAATAATACCCGAGCTCGATCGTCACTGTTGTTTAAGCCGAGGTCATGATATTAGTCTTTAACTCAGGCTTTTTGTACATCATAAATAATAACGCCAACTAAAAATTCAACAGAAATCTATGCAGTGTCACAAAATAACACCTTTTTATGTTGGAGAACACAACTAATATTGTTATAAAGTAATGTGTAACTGCTCTAATGATATTATTTTAATAAGAATAAAAAAAATATCTTGAAGCGAAACGCAAGACTTTGCTCTAAAATGGGGAATCCCCATTACCAAACTTTGGGGTCAAGTCTGGAAATCCCCGTTTTGTTAGGCGCAAACGGTGTATGAGCCACATAAAAGCCATTGCTCCTAGTCCACTCTAGTTTTGAACGGAAAGAAAGGACTGGTTTAAGAGATAAAAGGTGAGTATTATCTATTTAAATGGAAATACAGTCAATGAGCACATTTTTTGTGGAAAAGTGGAAATGTGAAAATAGCGCCGGTCGATATTTCTATGGGGGGGGGGGGGGGGGATTTAGTCAGCACACAATTGTTCTTTTGAGGGGGAGTTTAACCCCCAAAACACCCCCCCCCCCCCTCCCTGCGTAGGCGTTTGTAAGGGTATGCTCTGTGGTCATTATTTTGGTCTTTAGTCAAGGCTTTACAACAAATGAATTGAAAATTACATCTAATATTGAGAAACTGTTGCAACTCAGTATCTTTATGTAGCTGTGTTGCAAGGAAATAAGCAACGTTGATACACAGTAATTTCGTTGGGATCAGACAAGGGTTCTTTAATGTGTTTCTTCATTCACATGAAAAAAGAATGATCACGAAGCACCAAGTTCAGACTATACATGGCGCTCGATTTGGGAATTCCCACCGAAACTGACATTGCACAATATCGTGAAAAAGGGGTACATTGTACAACGTGTATAAAAATTGATCAAATCGCATTTGATTTGTATTTTACACCTGCAGATCGAACCTTAATTGCAAGGCACGATAAAGCTACGGACCAATGTCCATCACAGTCGGTTTTGTGGAACCACCTCACTTCTCTGTAATAAGACCCTAGCTCGATCGTCACTGTTGTTTAAGCCGAGGTCATGATATTAGTCTTTAACTCAGGCTTTTCGTACATCATAAATAATAACGCCAACTGAAAATTCAACAGAAATCTATGAAGTGTCACAAAATAACACCTTTTTATGTTGGAGAACACAACTAATATTGTTATAAATTAATGTGTAACTGTTCTAATGATATTATTTTAATTAAAAAAAAAAAATATCTTGAAGCGAAACGCAAGACTTTGCTCTAAAATGGGGAATCCCCATTACCAAACTTTGGGGTCAAGTCTGGAAATCCCCGTTTTGTTAGGCGCAAACGGTGTATGAGCCACATAAAAGCCATTGCTCCTAGTCCACTCTAGTTTTGAACGGAAAGAAAGGACTGGTTTAAGAGATAAAAGGTGAGTATTATCTATTTAAATGGAAATACAGTCAATGTGTACATTTTTATTCAAAACCACGCTTATTAGTTATGGAGGAACAGCTGTAATTCGTTGAAACAACCTAAAATCCGCCATGTTGTTGTCATATTACATTGTGTATTATTCATTGTATCGTGTACGTTGATGATTACGAAAATAATAGTAGACAACCAGGAACAACAAAAATACAAGGCCAGTGTAATTTGTGTTTTATACCTTACCAAATGCAATCGAGAATAACAATTTGGAGTTTCATTTTTTTTTATGTTACTTTTTGGTCTGATCAACGTCATATGGTTCGATCCTCCCTTAATCATAAAATCATACAATGTCACTTTATAACTTAAATAAAAGAAATAATTATAAGTATTGTTCCTTTTTCCCCCTTTCATTTTGTCAGAATTTGTTTTCTTCTTCAATTTTGCCCCCGAAAATTTGAAAATCGCGCCAGCCGATATTTTGCTCAGTATGGCGGATGGGATTTGGGGTGTGGGTAGTGAGCACAATTTTTGTTCTTCCTTTTTTGCCCCCGGAAATGTGAAAATCGCGCCGGCCGATATTTCGCCCAGTAAGGGAGGAGGGGAGGGGGGGGGGGGGGGGGGGGGGGGGGGGGTAATGAGCACATTTTTTGTGGAAATGTGGAAATGTGAAAATAGCGCCGGTCGATATTTCTAGGGGGGGGGGGGGAGTTAGTCAGCAAACAATTGTTCTTTTGAGGGGGAGTTTAACCCCCCAAAATACAAGGCCAGTGTAATTTGTGTTTTATACCTTACCAATTGTAATCGAGAATAACAATTTGGAGTATCATTTTTCTTGATGTTACTTTTTGTTCTGGTCAACGTCATAATGTATAATAATCCCTTAGTAATTAAATCATACAATGTCACATTATAAGTAAAATAAAAGAAAGAATTATAAGTACTGTTCCTTTTTTCCCCTTTCATTTTGTCTATTTGTGATTGCAGGTTTCGTTATGACATTTTATTGAAATGCAAGAGTGAATAATTTACTAAAAAAAAAATAAAATATAGTAATTCATAATGAAATTGTAATTTGTTCGCTTTGCTAGAAAGAACATAGACTTTGTCGTCTTTTACAAGTCAATCAAGGCATTCGGGAACAAAAACAAAACAAAACAAACATTGCAGAAATTTTTGCAGAACGTAGATGGATGTAAAAAAAGACCTATTTTTCACGTTATTCTCCATAGAACATTTTGGCTAATAAAATAATTACTGTTCAGTGACCCAAACGTTTTGATATGTACTACTACTACTGCTACTATTACTAATTATAATGATAATACTAATATTGGTAACAATGATGATGTAAATATCTACAAAAAAAAATACTATTAGGTAAAGCGCACCAAAACTAAGTACAACAAACACATGTTATTTGATGATTGCAAATGATCAAGCTTTATGAAAGCTTCAAAAAACAAAAAACAGAATTGAAATCGGTCAATGCGTTGTGATTTTATACCATTTTTTTTTAAATCGCAAAATTACCGAAAAACCTGCCAGAAATGGTCAAATTGGCAAAAATGGCAAAATTTGACAAAGTTGACAACTAAATTCATCACTTTCTCGGACACAAATAATAAATTCAATTATCAGACAATAAAATATCAAAATACAAAAAAGAAAATTCATAAATCTATTACCGTTTTGAAAACAGAAGCCAACAAAATAAGTAATTTTTGCCATTTTTGCGAATCTGCAGATATGAAAAAACCCGAACATGATACATCAGTGAAACCTATGTATATTAGACAGGTATGGAAATATATTTGATTGAAGAAAAAAAAATCATGAATATTCATCAAATATGCAAATGAGGTCATTTCAGCTAATTTTATATATATAGGAAAGTCAAACTGTTCATTTTGTTGGCATTTTTTAAATTATATATTTATAGATCATATTTACACCAAATATTAACATTAAATTCCAAATATTTTTGCAATACAAATAAAATATGGCGATAACATTACTTGGATCACCGTCACAGCTATTTTCTCATGTGTTTCACAAATTATTCAGAAAAACCGATCAAATGATAAAAATTTGCAGACTTTCAGCTACATCACAGTATATTTTCTTTTTAAAAAATGTCAGATTTGAGGATTTATGACGATTTTCCGAGAAGCCATTCAACAGGCAATAACATTCCACAGGGACTGAATATCAGAGTAAACAAAAATTTGGTGACCCCAGTACAGTTGTGACTACCTTGAGTGTAAACAACAAATTAATTCAATGAGTGAAACATACGAGGATATTGCATTTTTTGTAGGGGAGTTTTATACATTGAGGTGCATTTTCACCACGCAGAATAGCAGCGCGAGTCAATGGGCGATCAGCGGGCCATGTCACACAATGGCTGAAAAGACAATATTGTAAATAAATCATTTAACATAGTTCCCACATGCCTATAACAATGAAGCTACACAGAACTGTAATTAAAGGTATGCTTGAAATATATGTGAAATAAAAATTTAAAAATATTAAAAAAAAAAAAATTTACAAAAAATTGCTATTTCCACCTTCTGACTGCTGTTGTGTGTGTGTGTGTATTCGCGGGACAGGCAGTGTGATCACCCTAATACTATTGTCCATGAGGTTTGTGAAGATTGAGTGACCTTAATGGATGAATTCTCAACTGAATTAATGATATTCTCTTGTGGGGTAGGACAACATCAATATCTTCTGCCAATTGAACCATTTGGTCCGTTATGCTATTGTTCAGAAATATGATATTGTGTATGTATTATATACTACAGGAATGACACAATGCAAGTTGGCATTATTAACTGCATGATGACCTGCATGTTCGCAGGTGCTCTGACGGTGGGAGGGCAAATCAGAAGATCAGACCCTCAGTCAGGTATTTTGAATTTTCAATACATGTTTTACCAAATATAAATAAGACAGTAACGTCACCATTGCTAATTCAAGCCCCCTCCTTCTCTCTCTCTCTCTCTCTCTCTTCATATATATATATATGAATAAATTGTGGCGGAATGGGGGGGGGGGGGAGATAAATAATCCCAACGCTGCCACCAAATGTGGCGGAATACGGGGAAGGGTGGGGTGTGGTTATTTAACAAAGAGGAAAAGAAGAGGAGATGGATGGAAGGTAAGAAAGAGGGGTGTATTTCAGTGAGAGAAAAAGGTACATAGGCTATCACTGTGCCACCAAAATCAAGTAAACATTCTCACACGGTAAGCTGCCACCATCTAGTCTTTCGGAGCGCTCGGTTCTCCCCTTAGCATCCAGTTGTAAAGTCGCGAGGTGTCAGTCATGTAAAGATACTGTAAGAATGCTTGGCCACATGCTGTGGCGTCACCAGGAAGACGAAGGCAATGATGATGTATTGTACATATGTATGGAAGCATGCAATTCTATTATGAACGTGTGCTAATCTGGGGGAAATTACATACCATTGTCTATTCTAGAAAATTAATTTAGTCTGACACGTCTGACAAAGCAACTTGTATGTTGCTATTGTTTGTGGTACTTTCTTAAGTAAGCTCATTGATGACTGACAGAATTTGTCACAAGGGGAATGATATCTGGAGGTTTTGGGGGTGGAGCTTAGCAAGTTTGAAAAACAAATATTTCAAAAAATATTTAATAATCTATGAAACAAATTTAAAAGTTAACATATCAAAGTATGAGATGCAGGCGCGAACAGAGGGGGGGGGGGGGGGGGGGGGTTTGGGGGGTATTTTTTTGGTGGAAACCCCCCTAAATTCCCCTAACCCCCCCCCTTTGGAAGAAAAAAAATTCCCATGGTTAACCTAAAAAAGCTAACCTTACACCCCCCCCCCCCCCCAACGGAGCAAAATGTCAAATTTTCAAATTTCGAGACAAAAAAAAATAGAAAAAAAAGTGTTCTCTTACCCCCCCCCCCCCCGCTTATTCAGCGGCTGGCTGAGTCGTTCCGAAATTTTCGGCCTGATTTATAAATTTTAACCCCCCCCCCCCCCCCTTGAAAAAATCCTGCGTACGCGCTTGATGAGATGTATGCAGTAATGCACACCAACAGGAATACATTTGTATTTCGATGTCATGGGCCCTTTAAAGGCACCTCCTCTATATAGCTTTTTGTCAAACTGTTACTTTCACTTGATTTCTGAATGAGCCAGGGAATGAATTTGTTCGTGGTATGTGTTTGTATTTCCCACTTAACAAGCATCTATACACAAATGTGAAGTACACGCTTAAGTATGATAAAAAAGCAAAGAAACAATACCAAAACAAATTTTAAAAAGAAAGAAAGCGGTAAACCAAGGCAGTTAACTGCGGCATAATTTGAACAAGTACCTCCAATGCATCAAAGGTATAACAGAAGTGCAATGTATCTTTACTATAATTTACTCCTTCTACAGAGATTGTCCCCATTGGAGGAAATGTCACCTTGTCGTGTCTCTTTGTCCATGATGTGACATGGCAATATGTGTACTGGAAGAAGAACGATCACACTATCTACTCTCTCGAAGTCCAGAGTAATACCCCATGGACAAACGACACAAGATATGAGGGCAGCGACCATGCTACACGTTTAACGATCAAAGATCTTAAGAAGACGGACAGTGGAATCTATCAATGTAAAGTGGCGACTAATACTACATCTAACTTCACTAAGGAAGGTGCCCAAGTACTGCTATCTGTTACAGGTATGATAAAGTATCATATCACTCCAATGCCTTGAGTGTTTGATTTTTAAGTGGATTTAGCGCAGTATAAATCTTTATTATTAAAAGCAACATCCCAAGAGGACTACAACAAAATTAGATTAGCTTAGCATTACATTACTGAGTAGAATTTGATCATGGACCTATTACGGATGGACATTCGTCGTTTTGTCAACGAATTCATTGTAATTGTCTCCGTCAATGCCGTCTCAATAACATTCCGTACATGTTTCTTCATTTTGATCTCATGAGGTCCGCCGCCAATAAGCCGGGACAGAATCGATTTTAAAAATGTTAATATACATGCGCAGAAGATAATAAATCGCTTAAATCATGGGAAATCGATGTGCAGTTGTGGTTAATAATAGGAAATTGTTGTTCCAAGTACTGTTTTTTTAATTAAAAAAATATTGATATTACCAAATACAGGTTATATTTGGATTGTTTGTGATTTAAAATCCCGTTTCCCCCAATTTCCTCATACTATTCCAGAGTTACAAACAACGCACAGGGCTTACAAAGATCAAGGCCTTCTAATGGACAGTTCACGGTTAGCACATGGCTGCAATGACCCCGAATATCCACAGAACTTCAACAAAATTGAAGAGGTCCCACTTTGTACATTTTGAAATAATCCCTCTACAGCGATGGGAAGCTATATACTTACCCTTTGTTTCCCCTTTTGAAAGAATACTTCCACCTGTGTATCATGGAGTGCTCTGCTTGTGCATAAATGAACACTGATTACATAACTTTCATGAGCACGTATCCAGTATTCCGTCTCCGTGTATTTCACAATTTGTTCTGCAATGACCTTATCTGCTCATGCTCAGACTGCAACCGTTTTACAAGGTCATTGATGCGTGCGAAAGTGTGCGAATCAGTAATAATATCACCAAAATCGTCTTCTTTTCAACTTTGCTGCTCCCTATTGAAAATGTTTTTATTTAAGACACACTCTTACAGAGCACACCATCCAAACAAAACCCAAGAGAGGGAGACTGCTCGATCTCTGTCAATGACCGAAAATGCTTACGCAGTCGTTATTGCTGAATGTTTTCATTAAGATGCAAATAATCAGAAGGCGGCGGATCTCGTTGGATCAAAGAAATAATCCCCCGCCCCCACTCAGTCACTATGAACGTAGCGGACAAAGAAAGCGGACAAAATATACAGTTCCTCAGGTAGACAAAGGAACATCCCTTCACTGCTATTATGTAAAAAGGTGAATATGCATGTGACACCTGTTCTACACATTTTTACATAATAGCAGTGAAGGGATGTTCCTTTGTGTACATGGGGAACTGTATATTTTGTCCGCTTTCTTTGTCAGTCATGTTCATAGTGAGTGTTATTTAGGGTACGCGTATGCGTGTTCCCAGCACCCCCCTTTCAACAAAAGTCTGGGGTGTAAAGTTGACCTTTTTCGTTTGTTATACGAGCCTTTTCAGCACCACACCCTTTTCAGCATAAGTCCGGTGTCTATTACGGGTAGACCTTTTTCTTTTGTTACGAGCCGGAGATTTCGGGAACACGCATGGTATCCCTCCGTTCCCGGAGTGGGGGGGGGGGGAGAATCACGTCGAATCTCCATTCGTAATACGTCCATGCTTGTGCCTACATTTAATTTTCATAAGTCATTAATATATAAATTGGCTGTATACTATCATATGTATAATTATATCCCCCGGCAGTATGCAGGAGAATACTTTGGATTCAGCAGCGTTACGCCGTTACCGCGTCATATTCTTGTGTGCGCTCTAAACTGCCACATTCCTTGACGGATTTTTTCCTTCAAATTTTGGACGAAGGTGTATCTTGGTATAATCCCGGCCTCCGCCCCTCTTTTCTAATAACTGTCATTTTCCTCTCTTATCATCTCTGGTGAGTACATCTTTTCATAAGTGTCCTTTTCCCTTCTGAATAAGAACCCCCTTCACTTTCTCTTAAATGCCACTTTTCACCTCTGATAAGTGCCCCTTTTTATTTGGACACGTTCCCCTTTTCCTTTCTAATAAGTACTATATTTCCTTCGGATAAGTGCCCCTTTTCTTTTTTGACATGAGCCCCTCCCCTTTTGAAAATGCCCCTTTTAACATCTGATAGATGCCCCTTTTAACAATGCCCCTTTTAACATCTGATAGATGCCCCTTTTAACATCTGATAGATGCCCCTATCACAATCTGATAGATGCCCTTCTCCTCCAACAAATTCCCTATTTCTATTCTCATAAGCGCCTCTTTTTGTTCTGTTGAGTGTCCCTTTTCAGGTGAAAGAAACGCCATTTTTTACCTCTTAAGACTCTGGTAATTGCCCTTTTACTTTGACACGAGCACCTTTTCTTTTCTAATAACTGTCCTTTTCCCTTTTGATAAGAGCCTACTTTTCCTTTCTCCATAATATGCACCCCTAATTCAAAGCGACGTAGAGGCCCTTTTTTCCTTAACTTTCCCTAGAGCTCGCTACGCTCGATCGCATTTATAGATGTTACAATTATGTTGCTTTTAAAGAACTTTCCAGTTTTTTTTATTAGATTGCGCTTAATACTCAACAGGTTTTTGTTTGGTCTTCTTTATAAGATATATTTTTTTTGCACTGGGACCTCACAAATCTCAACATTTATACACGCTCGAAAATTAATATTCAGACTATCACATCGAACTGCAAAGTATGTTGCTTAATTAAGCAGTATCTTGTACCACCTAAAGAAAGAAAGAAAGAAATATTGATATCATCCCTCGTAGTGTAATCACGATCATGACGATGTAGGAGTATATACCAATGTCTAAAAATTGTCCAGGTTTTGTTGATGTTTCCCTTTTTAGGTGCCCCTTTTTTCTCCAGGATGTGCCCTTTTTTGTTGGTGCCCCCTCTCTATTTTGGAAGACGCTCCGCCGCCCCTGCATTATGCTACTTGGTGGTGATAAGGATTTGTTCTGACCCCCAAACGTTTTGCTCATTACGCCAACGCACTCTAGTGTGTAGTCTATTCTGCAACATTTCTTGACAGATTTCTTTCAAATTGTGTATGAAAGTCTAAGTCGGTTACATCTACACACTGACAGTTTCGGTGTTGCTGTCACCAGTGTCCCATGTTTTATAGGCTCAAAGGTCATATTTTGCAAGATGGCGTGAGTGCACTCGGCAGGACATATATTTATTCACGGATTTCTTTCAAATTTTGTATGGATTGTGTCTTGGTACAATCTACACATCTACACTTTCGGGCGATGCTGTCCTTATTGGTCCGTCCTTTATAGGGTCAAAGGGCATATGTCTTTTGCGCTTTAACTGCCGCATTTCTTGACGGATTTCTTTCAAATTTTGTATGAAGGTGTGTCTTTAACATCTCTAGTGTTCGCTGATGCTGCTCCTAGTTTTGACAATTATAGTCCGAGCCACGAGTGGCGATCTCTACGTTATCCTTTTGTTTTAGGGAAGGGGATCTTTGTCCCTCCTTCGAACATAAGGATGACACAAAAAACGCTGCCACTGCCGGGGGATACATTCACATTGCGCGGCAATGCAGATTGCGATTTTTCTAGTTACCTCGATTACGTGAAATGTATAACTTTAAACAAATGTATTTTCATTTTTATTTTACTGTTAGTTTTATTTTGTTCACATGATTATTTCTATTTCAAATTGTTAACAACATTCCTTTAATAGTAAACAAAAAAAGAAAATTCGTCCAATTATTTTGCAGTATAATCATGATAATCACTATAAATAGTAAAGCATACAAGTCAATTGCAACACAATATATAGTTTTAAACATTTCATCGTTCATTGTATTGCTATGCATAGTAAATGGGCCTAAAGTAAAGCAAGGCTTGTTATGGGTATGCCCTGTGAATAACAAAATTACAGGCATGTAGAAATGAGAATAGTAGAAGGGAGGAAGAAGGAATTAAAGCCCTTGCGCCCCCTTTTATCAAACAATGCCTAGTGGTGACGGTTTGTCCCCCATGGTCCCCTTTTTCTTATGTTAATTGAGAGCTGATTTGATGAGATAACCACCTGTCAGTGACTATGCAGGGAGGTCTAATCCCTCATGGCCAAACTGGTGCTGAAAGGGTGTAAAGGAAGCAATGAGAATGGAAGAATGGAAAGGAGAAAATAGAGAATATTAGCAGACAAAGCAAACATCGTTGCATGAATGGTTATGCAGGGCAACGAGACAAGGCGGGAAAGGATAGAAAAAATAATTTCATATTTTTAACGATAAAGAGAAATGGCATGGTAACAAAAATAGAACGGCAATAACAAACAAATAAACAAATAAATAACCAACCTCGAGGAGGAGTTCATGAGGCTCTTCCAAATTATGTCGTCGAAAATCCGCAAATAGCTGAGCAAAATTGGCAATAGCGCTCAGAGACTTCGGTGGTAAGCGCTTTATAAGCACCGTTTTTATTATTATTGTTATTATTGTTTAAAAAAAAAAATGTATATTAGCCTAAATTTTCTCAAAATATGATAGCGATGAATTCATGATTATTTTTATCGTTAGATCAAGAGGGAGGACTTTTAACAACCTCTCCAGGTGTTCCCTCAAGAGCTTCAACGAAGATAGCACCGAAACCTACTGAAGATATAATAATTATTTTGTCAATAATTATTTCTATCCTCATCATCATCATCATCATCATTTTGTGTCTTGTTTTCCGGCAACGTAAGCACATTCTTTTTTTTATTACCCGCTCAAAAGCTATTTACATTGACTTTTAATGTTAAAGGGATCGTTTAACAATGTTAAACCTGAGAAAGACAGCCCTACGTGTTATCAGTGGTTGTGATGTGGTGTAATATTGAAGCCCTAAAAAAATTGCGCTTCAAAATGATCAAGAAGTACCTCAAAAAAGTAAAAAAAATCTTCGAGTGGCCGCTTTTACCATACTCGTTTTCCCCAATAGACTGTAGTGTTATGAAAACCGTTTGGCAAACGGTTTTCAAAATTTGTAATTTCAATCATAAATATCTTGATAATCAGACAGGCGATCGGCTTGTAAAAGTCATGGGGTTCCTGATTGACATAAAAGGTTTATAATTATCATGCAGCATGAGCTAAATCCAGAATTTTGTTTCAGAATCTGAGACAAAGTTACCGGATCCCTTTAAGATCTTCATGTTTCTGTGGGATTGGACAATGATATCAATGTTGCCCTCAGGATATTAGGAATCAGGATCTAAACTCATATCAAAATTATTTTCTAGGAAATTAAATGGAAACTAAGATATGGACTTGCCCAAATTTAAAGTTTATATCATAATGTCAAAAATGTAGCTATGTAGACAAAGTGAGCTGTAATACCAAAGTTACTTTACCAAGACTGGCCAAATCTATTATGATTTCGATGACTCCAGGACCTTGCAGTGCACACCAATACTTACATGCTATATGATCATCTTTTATGATCCATTCAACACCTTTTCTTTCACAATGCAATCGCATTACCAGCACCCACCTTTATCTTAACTTAATTTTCATTGTTGATATTATTATTATTATTATTATTATTATTATTATTATTATTATTATTATTATTACTATTATTATTATTATTATTATTATTTATTTTTATTTTTTTATTATTTTTTTAAAATTAATTTATTTAAAAAAAAAAAAAAAAATGGGGGGGGGGGGGGAGGGGGTGGGATGTATTCGCAGGGATATATTTAACAAAAGATGTATTTTTAATGAATGGGCATTAGACCCCTGGCATACACGGACACATCAGATCTGGATCAAATCTGACATAAGATATTTTGTTTAAATACCAACATTCATGTCGAATAGATACAACGAACAGATAAACAATAAACATAGATGCTCTGTGGAGAGGGAACTAACACAAATAGCAAACTGCTACTTGAGATTAGTCCCATCACCTAAACCAAACATTAGTTGTTAAGTGTTTATGTTTTTAATTTAGATCGCAGAACCCTATCACATTTCGGACAAAAATTGAATTCAAACTGATCTATACCATAAAATATGTTCCTTATGTTTTAGGAATTATGGATACAAGACTCTTTACAGCCTGCCGAAGTTTGGTAAGAAGGTTCCTTGTTCAATTGTTTTATATAATTTCATTTGTGTGATAAATTGATCGTGTTATTGTTATTAAACAATAAAACGTTCTATCTTCTGTAAGTAGAAACGGATTATGAAACCGGAGTATTTATTGAGTACGAACCCCCGTCGTTAATGGAACCCTGGATACGTGTTTTTAAACAACATAATTGCAAAAATACTCCGTTACAGAGCGGGTCTCAGTATCAAAAGCTATGCTTATGCCTACAAATTCAATATGCTTAATTACCTTTTGCACCCATTAACATGAACGAGGATGAATGAATAAATGAATGAATATATATAAATAGATAAATGTATAAAAGGTGGCGCGCCGTTACGAAGTCTTTCTTTAAAAGTACTATGTATGTCCCATTTGACTTGACTTACTTATTACTTGACTTACTTGACTTAAGTGCATAGGACGGTGTGTCCCCTTGCTCCCCTACGAGAAATCATGCTCCAGTATGATCTGTCCTGGGCTCGTTGCTCTGCACATTTTGTTTTTGTCCCGAAATTTGGAAATTTGGCCGATCGATAAGGTCACCTTTTTGGGTCACCTATTAGCACGTTAAAAAAAAAAATTGTTTTTAATAATTTTGTATTTTTTTATATTTAAAACGATAAAACAAAATGAGGGGAGGGGGTTTCCTCCAAAACAATCACACAAAAAATTGAGGGGGGGGGGGGGTTCTACCCCCAAAACTACCCCTATGCGTACGCCACTCGACCACGACACCTCTACAATGTGCCTCTTCTGACAGATTTTCGCTTAAGAACACAAAATTTAAGCAACTTTTAGGAGTTAGGATTAAATAGTTGTACGATTGCACCCTGGAAACGCATGATATATATACAAATTTTGGGATTTTTCTTTCCTCTTTCTTCCCAAAATAAGTCCATTTTGGACAGTACGACCCCCTCTCCCCTCTACTCAACCAAGGCCCTTAAAATGTGGTTTCCTTATTTAGATAATGGATCGCACTAGCCTGAGAAGTTGTGTGCCTCATGAGGCCAATACCTTGATACGCCACTGGTATAGGGTTACCTTATGAACAGCTGGAAAAGGAAAGATTTCTTTAAAGCCCTAAATATTGCACTACCTATAGCTACTTGCGCCCTCTATATAGCAAACAATGCCTAATCGGTGCCTGTTAAGTGGTCCCCCATGATCCTCTTTTTCTTATGTTAATTGAGAGCTAATTTGATGAGATAAACACCTGTCAGTCACCTTGCAGGGAGGTCTAACCCCCCCCCCCCCCTGGCCAAACTAGTGCAGACCGGTTTTAAAGGGCATGTCCGATCAGAGATTAACTTGTTTCAATATAAGCAAAAAAACAATTAGAGTTAGGAAGCCTGAAGATTATCGAAAAACTGATCATCAAATTATTAATTTACTAATGAAGTGGGTAAAATATAGGGAAGTACTATGCAAATTCCTTAACAACTATCAACTTGGTCAACTAAAACACGCAGTGAAGGGATTACGAATAACTACACAAACTCATGGCCTAATTCTAATTGTCAAGAGATTTTCCTACTTTTCCATAGATATTCAATGTCAGTGGGGAAAAAAGTAAAACCAGTTGTCCAATTTTTGTCAGTAAAACAGAAAAGGAAAATCTGTTTGTCTGATTCTTCTGTTCCTGTCAGTATGTAATGAAATTTAGTTACTCTTGGTCCGGATTTTACCCTTTACTTAGATGTGACTTAAAATTGGTTTGTTATTACCACTTACAGCAAGGAAGCCCGGCAAACACCAGCGTTCAAGCCGATATCTCATCGGAGGGTCCAAGGCCTAACACTTATAGTAGGTTGGATGCGAGTGCTCCTTATAACGCGAATTATTTTTCTACTCCACTGCTCCATACACAGGTAAGTAAATGACTTGTATATTTATATCATACAATGACAAACACTTACCTCTCTTTAATTATTTAAAAAGTAAAACTAGTTTTCCAATTTCCCGCAATAAAAAAGAAAATGAAAATCTCTTTGTCTGATTTTCCCGCTTCTAACAGTATGTAGTGAAATCAAGTAACCTTTGGTCCGGATTTTTACCCTTTATTTAAATATGATTTCGAATTGGTTTATAATTTTTATTTACAGCAAGGAAGCCCAGCAGTCATGAGCGACCAAGCCAATATTTCATCGAGGCCTCAATATAGTACGACCTGTAACGGGTTGTACGCGAGTGCCCCGTGCAACTTGAATTCTTCTTCTACTACACTGCTCTATAATAGTGCACAGGTATGTCTTTGACTTTTAAAATGTTATCATACAATGACAAACTCTGACTTTTTTCTATTTCTAAAACGCAGCCATTACTTTTATTTTCGTGGTGGGACTATTTTATGTCAAATTAACCATCCCTGAACAGGATATTTTTTGACACGGGGTATAGTTAAAAGTGTTTTCCATCTACGTTAACAAACTCCTTGTGGATGAGGGTGTTTCATTCTCTAAGGCTTGGCTATATTCTATTTTTTTTAATAGGAAGGTACACATGGCAGTGATGATGTAGACGTGGATGACAGGCCAGAAGAAAATTCAAATGCATCCCAGGCATTAGTAAGTACACTCTTTTCACATTAAACTTTTCTTGTATTTGCCCTATCTGTTAAAGGTAATGCAAAGTTTCGGGAAATTTTGAAAATTGGATTGATAGTATTTCTTTAAAATGTTGATATATTTAGATGCCCCTGTAGATGTATAATAAGCACTAGAAAATATTTAGCCCCTAAAACATTTCTGCTTTCGAGAAATTAATTAAGCTAAAATTTACAGGTACTCCCGGTAAATTCAAAATATTTCACATAGCGCCTAAGGCCATTCCATGGTAGCTGTGATCATGGAAATCTCAGCGTTCTGATATATAATTTCCAAACGCGAATAGCAAATCGGTCGAGTGTAGTCAAGAAATGTTGTTTAAGAGCTAAAGTAATATCAGTCTTGAGAGGGCGCTATACAACGACTTTGGATGCACGAAGAAAAAAAGAGGCTGAAAAAGTCCATAATCTTCGGGAGTCCTGTTTCGAGTGACTTTGTTTGGTTGAGCCAGTCTATACCATATTGTCTGCCTTATGTTACAGACCTCAGATGCAGAAGAAACACCACTACCGCCTGTAGGACCACTCCTAATAGAAGATATTTGTGCTGAAAACGAGAAAGGAAGACGCCTAGTCGTGAAAAGCATGAGAAAAGTGTTACACTCTTTTGTAGAGTTGCATGAAGAAGAAGATGCACCTCAAAAAGGTTACAACTATTCTGCATCTATTGAGAAGGTAGGGAATCTCCCCCTTTATATAGCCGCCTATTGATGACGTAATCTCTATTGTTGAAAACTAACCCTTAACTTAAAAAAGAAGAAGAAACAGATCATAGATATTTTTTTTATCGATGTTGTACACATGTGAGTATCTCTCATGCCATTTTTCCTTCTCCATACATTACAAAGCCGTACGCGCGTTGACCCATAGGACAGTCCCGACATGAAAATACATATATAAATACTTAAAGGAATATACATCCGTGGTATTTAGAAAGCATGTTCCAACTTTTGTAATTTGAAACTCATGCAGATATTTATTTATTTCTTAGAACTATTGGGAGATTTTACCATGACAGGTGTTATCCTATATTCGCCCATCGAGGTGGACTATTAAAAATTATATATATATATATATATAATTCCAATATTTAATTACATTATTGAGCTCTACATATATTACATTCATTGTACATTGTGATTGTAATACATGGTTTAACTCTCCAGTCAAATTTGCAAAGATCCCCCCTAAAAAATAAATAACCCGGTGTCACCAGTGTGCCCTTAATACAGAGGTTGTAATTGTTAGCCCACATGTGACAGCAAACTTATCCTTTTTTTCTGTCAATCGCTCCCCACAATTTATCCCAGTACCTCAGCAGCGGAAACCTGGGCGTCCAAGAAGATGTTCTGACAGATGTTGAATATTTTCTAGATGCACTAGATACTATTCCTGTCGACCGCAACAGAGACGTATGTGAAATTCTGCTGACAATGCCCGTGAACCAGCAATCGGATAGATCCATGTTCAATTTATACAAGGAAAACGTAATATGCAATTTTCCTTTTTACATCTCTTTTTATTGGAGCTAAGGCCAAGTAACATTGTCTTTTATTTTCTCGTCCGGATTTTTTTTTTAAATGAGGAGGGGGTGGTTCATGTTCTTTGATATCCGATATTATCAATAATGAAAATTCTATTGAGGTTATTTTTAACATTCAGTTTCATTCTTTTTTCATTTCGGGGAACAAAATAGGCTAATAATAAGTCAAAATTCATCTATATCTATATACATTTTTTTGTTAGCTTTACTGTCCAGCAAAACAAATAATAGATATATATGTATTTAAACAAGTATATGACTTGTATGAATAAATATTTACATGTAAAATATGTATAATGTTATAAAGTATACAATGTATATGTTCAGGCGCGTACGCAGGATATTTTTGATTTTTTTTCAAGGGGGGGGGGGGGGTTAAAATTTTTAAATTGGGCCGAAACATTTCGTAACGACTCAGCCAGCCGGGGGGGGGGGGGGTTAGAGGACACTTTTTTTTTTTTTTTTTTGGTCTCGAAATTTGAAAATTTGAAATTTTGTATCGTTGGGGGGGGGGGGGGGGGGGGTAAGGTCACTTTTTTTTTATTATTATCACCTTTTTTTCATTAAAAAAAAAAAAAAAAACGCCAAGGGGGGGGGGGGGTTGCTCAAAAATATACACATACAAAATACTAAAGGGGGGAAGGGAGGGTTCAACCCCCAAAACTCCCCCTCCCTGCGTACGCGCCTTTATATGTTAATATATATATGGAGAGAGAGACTCAACACAAAGTATGAATCTTGATTAAAAAAACGTAACGATGTATTAAACAAGGCTTCTTCATTGAATACAAGTGCATTTTAGAAATGTTAACAAAAGATACACGTAAATTATACAAGCTTGTCAAGGCAACATGTGCATGATCAACACGAGCAACAAAACAAAAACGGAGAGAGGGAGGTGGAGAAGATAGACTTGCGTTATCAAAGGAGATTTTATCCCCTCGCCGACATAGTCGGAGGGGATAAATTTAGTAAATATGATATGAAGGTACATGGTATCAAAACACAATCTAAGTTCGATTCCAAAGTATGTAGGTCAAAGGTCACAGCTCATCAAATATGCACTAACTGCTAAAAATATGCCATTTGTACCCAGCGAGGGGATGCTATGATTTGCGTTAGTAAACACAGCCTAAGTTCGATTTGGGAGTATGTATGTCAAGAGTCAAAGCTCATTGAATATGCAAAAACAGGTAATTATTATAAAATTTGGTTTCTGTTCGATAACTGAGGTAATGTTTGACGGATTTTAATGAAATTTGATATGGAAGTACATGGTATCAAAATACAGCCATAGTTCGATTTCAGAGTACGTAGATCAAAGGTCAAATGGTCATAGCTCATTACAAATGCACAATCAGCTAATTATGTATCCGAAATGTGGTTTCCCTTCGATAACTTTAGTATTAAATGTTTTACGTATTTTAATGAAATATGATATGAAGGCCGTACATGGTATCAAAATAAAGTTTAATCTCGATTTAAGAATATGTAGGTCAAAGTTCAAAGCTCATTAAATATGCGAAAATGAACTTTCTAGAAAGTTCATTTTCTGCTCCGGTCTTCCATATGACACCTTAATCAGGACAAATGAGCCAGGAATAACAAAGTTTTGTTCGTTTAAAGAAATGCTTGCATTTCCATAATTTGATTAAACAAATTGGTTTTCACTGGCTGCCTGTTGTATTAACAAACAGAGTTGACAAGAGACTTAACTCCGTTTCATTGAGGATCAGCCATACACAAAGAAAGACGAAAGACCTGATGCGTGATTAAGTTATGATAAAAACATCGATAATTCTCGGTTTTGGTTTTTTCTGGGCCGCAGTGTATATCAACGTAAATTTGGCGTGGACTACTTACTTTTGCAAATAATTGATGTCACATACAAAATAGTTTTTCGAATTCAATGGGGCATATGTTTTCTTTAGATCTTTTCTTTCTTGTTTTTTGCCGAATCGTTTTACACGGAGTCCTACATAGGTTTACAAAAAACAACAGGAAATATCTGATAACTATAATTTGTTATAAACTTTATTACTTTTCCTATTCAGTTTTTGAAATATGATGAAGATGACCAGGTGAGAGCTGCCAACGAAAAAATTGCATCAACACTTGAAAGACATATGCGATTCATACTAAGGGAGTCGAAGACGAGAGAAGATGCACTTAACAACATCTCTGCGATCATATTAGAAGCACTTGTGAAAATGTCAGGGTCTGCATCATTGAGCCAATCATTGAGCCAACACACCAACTCGAGATCCAATCAATCGGCTATTGAGATAGAACAGGTTTGGACAATTGAATTAAAGTCATGTATTTTGGGTCTCCTATTTTTGACACAGTCATCTGAGTAGCACGTATTACATATTTCGAAATTTCTATTCCAATTTCTATGCATTCTAGAGATGATAGCATACAGACACCTACATTAATAATTTCAATTGCCTTAAGTTTATCTGCTGACCTTCACTTGATGAGTATATTTAGAAGGGAAAAAAACAAATATTTAGCAAAATTTGTATACACTGTCGCTCATAAAGTTGGAATATATTTTTTTTAATAGATCTAGATAATAGTATACATTCTCAGATTGTATTGAATAATTATTTGCCAGTGTTTGTTTTGCGTGAATGATAAAGGCATGTGTATGCTAATATGCTTATCAACTAGGGGACCTTCGCCCTTAAGTCATAAATGACAGTAATGAGTATTAATGCCCCACAAAAGGGCACTTATATAGCACATCGACACGGTTTTGATCACTTAATCACAATTATACTAAATGAATGACATATATTTGTAAAGCCTAGATATTTTTATTTCTTTTGATGCAACTCATATGATGCATTTTTCAAGCATGAGTGATTTAAAACAAGTTGAAGAGAGGAAATCAAAAGGTCATTTGGCGGGCGGTATCCGAATTTCACAAAGAAGACGAAAGACTTGATGCATGGCTGATCGTCAACTAAGCGGAGTTAAGTCTTTTGTCAACTCTGTTTGTTGCTACGACAGGCAACCAGTTAAAATGAAACCGTTTAGTCAAATTATGGAAATGCAAGCATTACTTTAAACAAACAGAACTTTGTTATTCCTGGCTCATTTTTCCTAATTGAGGTGTCATATGACATGGCAGAAAATGAGCTTTCTAGAAGTGTGATTATCTCTTTTAAATTCGGATATCGCCCGCCAAATGACTTTTCGGCTTCCTCTCTTCAAATCGTTTTAAATCACCCATGCTTTATTGCATCAAATGAAAGAGGAGGATCTAAACTTTACAAATATGTGTCATTTATTTATTGTAATTGTGAGTAAGTTATGATAAAACATCGATAATGTTCGGTTTCGTTTTTCCTGGGACGCACTGTATGGTATCATGGGTGTTGGGATTACTGTTCAAAGCAAGCTAGCGGGGACCGAGTTCCTAATAATGTAATAATGATTCCAATATTTTCATTTTACAGACTTGTTCTGGTTCCTTACAGGAGACCAGCCCCTTGCCACAAAGTGTTAAAGTCACAAAACGCGAGGATGATAACCTCATTCGATTTTGGCTGAGTAAGGTGACTAGGCTACGTATGAAAATCCAAAGAAGAGTCGTACTAGAACAGCTCGAGGCCTTTGATCCTGATGCGGGTAGTTTTCCCAAGGTAAATCTCACTTTGCGCTTCAATCAATGCACAATCAATACAAAAAAATGGCATTTTAAATATTGTCGGAAAGCAGAATAAAGAAAAATAGGGAAGTGCTTGTGGACAATTATCCACCAGGAAAAATACCCCCGAATAATTAACCACCCCCGAAGAACCTTTACCCCCTGAAAATTACCCCCTTCGACAATCACGCCCCCCCAAGCCAATTACCCAATGAAAAAAATACAATCAATTTTAATTAAGGGTGGACTTTCCTTTTAATGAACAGGGGGTAATTGTCCTAGGGGTAGTAATTTTCCGGGGGGGGGGGGCATTGTCTTGGGGGTATTTGTCCTGATACAATATTCACCCGTTATCCCTCTCTGATGAGGATAGGCAGCGTAAAATCATCAATTGGACAAATTTTGATTTGTAGATCTAAGATTTATCAATTTTCTCTATTTTATATGTAAAAAGTTATGTAGCCTTAAATCATTTTTCACTACATAATAAAATCCCGGTGAGGGGAGGGCACGCCCCCCCCCCCCACCCCTCGGTAGAAAAACAACCCGTATAAGGCGTGTCCCAGTTCCCCGGAATCGACGCCCCTTCTTCAATATTTTTCATGTCTTCCCTCACTTATGAAAGACATTTCATCATAATTATAAGCCTGTAGTTTTCAAAAGGGAGCTGGTAGGGGTATGAGAAGAGTTCCCATCATCGTAATTATCTTGCATTTAAAACAAACATCACGTTGGCTTACTAAGAAAATTCAGCCATTTAGATGTTTTGATAGACGGCATCCTGAAAGTTACACTAGGTATGGATTTTACCTCAATTAAGATATGATTTAAAATTGGTTTGTAATTACCAGTCACAACAAGGAAGCCAAGCAAAAATCTGCGTCCAAGCCGATAATTCATTGAGGGCTTCAGATACTTCCACCTCTAGCTGGTTGGACGCGAGTGCTCCGTGTGACCCGAATTCTTGTTCTACTCCACTGCCTCACAGTAGTCCACTGGTATGTACATGACTTGTATATTCATATCATACAATGACAAACTAAATTGAAACTGAAAATCAAGTGAATCCTTTGAAAGTATTAGACCAATTCTTATAACAAGGAAAGGGCGTGCCACAAATATCAAAATTTGAGCAATTAAACAACAATCAATGAGAGAAACACAACTACCGCTTATAGGACAACTACTCATAGATGATCTGTGTTCGGGGTCCATCAGCAACACAAAACGCCCATTCCGCGCATGAGCAAAGTGTTACATTCTCTTGTAGAAGGAGAAGATGCACCTCCAACAGATGGCAAATATTCTGCATCAAAATGGCTCATCTGAAATGCTGATTTTACCTTTTGCCCACAAATTAAACCCCTTGAACTAGTGATTTGTGTCAATGACTGTGTATGATATTTTTCAACCATTGCATCATCTTTAATACGATCTGAATGGACTTCCCTTGATATTCCACACATATTGACAGGAATGTGTACAGATCGGGGAGGGGTCTTGTTTTGCTTGTAATAGGTCTTTTCACCTCGTGCAACAATCTTTAATACCTTTAATATACAGTCATTCATCTTGTTACCATCAGATATATCATTTGACCATTGATTACAATTATATTGCCTTGTGTTTCACAGGAAAAAACAATGGATCAACCAGACATGATTAACGACGATGCAAAGGAACTGAAGAACAACTTCAATGAGAGTACCGATCAGGTGAGTTTTGCTCAAATTTTCATTTTTTTTTCATCGCCATATATTAAATAAACAGATGTAGTATCTTTCTTTTTCCGTAAAAAACTTTCTGTCATTTTTATAACACTATCAAATTCAGGGAGCACCGATATGTGACCATTTTGTTTATCCATGGTAATGGTTATTTCTGTTTACATAATGTATTATTGAATACAACAGTTTATTGATCATTATATTGGTTCCATAGATCCTTATCAAATAGTTGGCTTAAAGGCTACATTTGACCAGTAATTTATTTGTTCCCAACACGTTTGTTTATCCAACCGGTCATGCCCTCGTGTGTGTTATTTGTATATTATCATCACTCTTATTCGTGATTACAATTATGTCACCTTGTGTTTCACAGGATAAAGCAATGGGTCTCCGAAACATGCCAAACACCGATGCAAAGGAAGAAAGAAACATCAACCTGAACGATAAGACCATCCCGGTGAGTTTTAATCAAATTATCTTCTCATCGTCGCTAATTAATTTGAAAGATGAAAGTAGCTTCCTTTTTACCTTGAGAAACCTTTTCAGTAAAAACTTTCTATCGTTTGTATAACACTCAGAAATTACAGGGAGCACCGATATACGACAACTATGTTTATCCAAGGAAATGTTCATTTCTATCAAAAGTGTGTATTATTGAAAATAGCAGTACCGGTGTATTGATCATTATAAAATGTTTCCATGGATCCTAATAAAACAAGTGGCTTATAGCCGAAATGTGACTAGTAATTCATTCTTTCCAAATACGTATGGTTATCACGACCGGTCATGCTATCAATCCTGTGTATTATTTGTATATTATCATCACTCTTATTCTTGACTATTCATAAAGTTTTATTACCATCACAATGACGATAGTCTTTCATTTTTCATGTTTTATGGTCGTTCCGGCTCATTATTTACCACATCGGTGACAATTTCCTTATTAAGGCGTTGCCGACATTATTTGCCATGAATACCCAAAATAAAATTATTCACATGAGACCCGATACAAATAACCTACTGACTATTGTTTTGAGGAAACCCTAGGTGCTGGACAGAGAACCGACGCTGGAAACAAAGAGAGGGTAGATGAAGACAGAATTACTTCACGAATTGCCCCCGATATGACTGTATGCAGTTGGGATTATATGAAGAAACGCTTTATACTCTTTACAAAAGTTATTGTAAAGTGAAGCATGGTCCATTCAAGAAGAACGAAAAAAAATCACTAAATTGAGTTGCTAATTTCATTCATTAAGGAACCACAACCGTCAAAATCTGTATGGCGTCCGGCATTGGACTTGGATAGTCGTACCAGGGAACAACTGACAACTCTTGTAAGTACATCTGTTGTAATTATCCCATACCTTCTACAAAATAAAAAAAAAAGTTGCCACTGTGCACCTCTTAATTGATATACAAGGATTTAATATCAACACTTCTATACTTGTGCTCAGTATAACCATAACGGTAGTGATAACCTAATAGTATTGTGATTTACTCTTAAAAAACGAGGAAACTAAACATTCCAATCAAGCAATGCCACTCTTAATAACGGTAATAATAATACAAATAATAATATTGAAAATTTAAATGATGATAATGATAACATTATTAATAATAATAGCAATAGTAATGATTTCTAGATTAATAATATAAGTATTAATGATGATGATAGGAATAGAAGACATAATAAAAAATGATAACAACTTTGTTTCCCCAAGAAAGCCGCATCATCATCATCAATAGAACGATAATCTTCTTCCGGATGATCCTACATTAATTATTAACACAGCAATTGTTCGGTACTCATTTACACCTGTGTGGAGAGTAGCAAATGTGGATTAATGTCTTGCCGAAGGACATTTGGTCGGACAAGGATTAAAACCCTTAACCATGTTGGGTAAATAGCAAATTACATTGCAGTAAAGATTGGCAGTGGTTTTTGTAATACATTGGATAAATTTCACCCAATTTAGTTTTTTGTTTTTACCCGGCACTGATGGGTGAAATCTTACCCATCTCGATTTGGAGTGTACAGGTATAGGTTTGATATATTATTTCAGTACAAATTAAAAACTAATCTGTTTATAATATGTTAGTTATTTCAAGTGTTTACCACTAATTTTCTCCAATCCTAATATAGATCCATAAGTCATATGCGCCAACGTCCAATGACCAAGGATCTGCAAAACCCGGCCGTCTGAAAGATGAAATTAAAGGCCCGATGATAAAACAGATTTATGCTAAAGATGAAGTACGTAAAACTTTCTTTCTCCCCCTTCTCTGTCTTTCTTTCTGTCTGTCTTACATGTATAAGTAGTAGGAGTAGTAATAGTAGTGCAGGTAATAGAAAGAAGAACAAAAGGCGGAGAAACAGAATAACATGTATAATAGTAATAATAATAATTAAAATAGTAATAATAAATTAACAATAACAATAATGATGCTGGTAAAGACGACGATATTACTACTACTACTACTACAGTCAAACCTGCTTTAGTGACCACTTGGCTACAAAGACTACCTGTCTACAAAGACCACATTTTTTTTTGTTTCACTTGAAAATGGTTTCTCATTGAAACATGAACGAAAGGAACCTGTCTACAAAGATCACTTGCCCATAAAGACCACTTTCTTGTCTCCCTTGGGTGGTCTTTATAGACAGGTTTGAAAAAAAAGTTTGCTATTGATGAGGTCTGTTATTACTGTCCTCCTCTGCAGTAGTTCATATTGCAAATTTCTTCCAAAGATGTAAGCATTTTGCTTGCAACTTCTCTAACTTCTCAATATTCTTCTTTGGAAGATGGCTCCAAAAACAGATCATACATACTTCAGCCCTGGAAGAATTGTTGATTGATATAATATGTTTGTTTTTCTTTCGTCAAGCCCAGTAAAACAGCGTCGGAACATGGCACCCTAGCCTTTCGATGGGCTTTTTTCACTAGGTTATCAACATGTTTAATAGCGGTGAGGGTATTACAATGACACCAAAGTCTTTTCTGGTTCGACACGTCCTGTAGTCCTGTAGATTAACACCGTTGATAGAGTATGGGTAGATAATGGCATCTCCGATAGTGTCACCACACATTTGTCAGTATGAAATTTAACTAGTCACAATTTAGACCATGCTGCATCTAAGTCTAAGTTCGCCACGTTTGTTCTTGTTACTAAAGGCGTTCACGTGTACAACGTTGAGTATATTATATTCTTTACATTTTCGAATATGTGTTGCGCGTGTGCAATAAGTGTGATTCAATCCATCTTGGGGAGTAGTACATGTACTTCCATGTTCAACCGTGTTCTCCTTCACACATCAAAAGTGTTGTCAGTGTTATAGGGTTCGGTGCAGATCTCTTCTTCTAACTCCTCCCCTTCCGGCCTTAATTCCTGCTCTGTCAGGCGGTGAGGCAGAAGATCTCAAGGTGATAACTGAGTCTTTAGGAAGAACCTTTTCCCATTATTGTCCAGCTTGGTTCTTTAATAAGCCCTTTTCTATGTAGCTCATTTGCAACTTGAAATCCTCTTCTCGCTACAGAATCGTTATGTCCAGACATTTGTAGACCCTTGAAGGGTAAAAAGAGACACATTCCATGATTAACTTGTCTTACTTGACGACTACCTCTCTACAAAAGCTTTTTGTCCTCTTCGTGTTGTAGAACAGCCTAATTATCTACCTTCTTCTTACCTAATCTATGACAAGAATTTGGAGTTACATTGATAATGATGCTGATACCTCAACTTCAAGTAATCCACCAGTCACCACAGTGTCTTCATCAATTTGTGAAGCTAAATCTTGATGAGGTGCAACTCCTTCTCGTCTGTTCTTCTCCTTGGGCCCCTTCTTCTCTTCTAATCCCTTTTGGTCCGGAATAATAACAGTTGCAGATTGTGCAACGTTGATGCTGGTCGAACCAGCTTGGCTGCAATCTTGGATGACGTCACCGTCCATATTGCCGTGTACTGTAAACTGTACGGCAAAGCTAGAGTATTCAGCACTCCTTATGAGAAAATTGTTTTTTCAGAATTGCAAGAATTAAGCTGCTCTCGACCCTACAGAAACTACAAAAGCACAATAATACCCTTTTCACATCTACCAAATATTGCTTAACCCCGGGAAATAGGTGGGGCTAAGGGGGCTCTTAGCCCCACCAATTACCCGGGGTAATTTTAGCCGGCTTTCTGTTCACATTACGTTTTGCCAAAGTGGGCTAACCCCACAAATAGTACGGGACTATCTGGCCCTGCAAAATAGCAGGGTTAGCCGGGCAATTGCGGGGTTAGCCGGGCAATTGTGGTGCTAAGCTGCGTAGTGTGAATCCGAACCGGGCTAAGGAGAAGCGGGGCTAAGCAACAGCCAATCACAGACAGCGTGGTCGTGTGGTCGTGAATTTGCATTTATCGCGCGCTATGCATGCAGTTCACGTTACGCATGCATGCAGTTCACGTTACGCATGCGCGGTAGCAAAAGCATTAATATTCATGAGCTATCGAATAGTCCGGGGCTAAGGCGAACGTAGTGTGAATCGCGTGAAATTTCTTAACCCCGGCTAAGCACATAGTCCGGGGTTAAGAAAATAGATGTGAACAGCAAAAAAAATAGTATGGGGTTAAGGATAGTATGGGGTTAAGGATAGTCCGGGGTTAAGAAAAATAGATGTGAAAAGGGTATTAGATATTACCGAAATATTTTGGCGAAAAATCTGAAGCAAAATTAGAGCTCCTTACAAGGACGTCCATACAGTTCGTTGCCGACTCAAGCGAATAAGTCGGCTGATGTACAAATGCTTAATACTCCTTTTAGTAATAATAATAATACATATGATTTATAAGGCGCCAAATCCACTTGACAGTCAAATGCTCAAGGCGCAGCTTGTGCAAAAGATGAAATACATACATGATACATTTATACAAAGTGCGATAGGAAAGGTACAGACATGAAAGGTAATGGTAATCAATTATAAGCTAAATTAAACAGATATTTCTTAAGATTGTTTTTTAACACCTCAGCAGAACTGCTATTCTTAACCCATTGAGGGAGAGTATTCCATAACGAAGGCCCAGCATGAGCGAAGGTTCGTTCCCCCCACTTTGTTTTAACCCTAGGAGTAACAAGTAAGCCAGAGTTTTGAGAACGTAGCTGTCTAGAAGGAAAGTAATGCTTAATCAAGCCGATGTTATACTGCGGAGCAGAGCCATGTATACAGTGAAATAATAGCAAAATAATCTTGAAAACAACACGTTTTTCTACGGGCAACCAATGGAGTGATTTGAGGACTGGTGTGATGTGACTGTACTTGTTGGACAGGGTCACGACACGAGCAGCAGCATTCTGTAATCTTTGTAATTTTGCGAGTAGGTTGTGAGGCGAACTAAACAAAAGGCCATTACCAAAATCCAAGCGAGAAGAAATCAAAGCATGAGTAATTTTCTCGGTGGCACCACGGTTAACTGAAGATATTTACGAATAAAACCCAAATTGCGTAACTGATAACGTACTGATTTTGAGACATATTGAATTTGAGTAGACATTTTCATGTTTGAGTCGAGAAACACACCAAGGTTGCGACATACATTAGATAGGGTAATTTCATGTCCAGCAAGAGTAATTGAAGTGATGGAAGAAATCTTCTCTAACTGAGTCTCAGAACCATACATTATAAATTCGCATTTGGCGAGATTTAATTTCAGTGAATGTGAGTTTAACCAATTATGAACATCTTGTACACAAGTCTCAATGTTATGGATAGCGCTGGCTGCATTGCTCTGATTGGGTTTGAAAGAAGTATATATTTGAATATCATCAGCATAAACATGATAAGAGAGAGAATGGCGATGAAAAATACTCTTCAAACCCGTTAAATATAACGAAAAAAAGCGTGGGCCCGCCCACAGAGCCTTGTGGAACTCCGCATGTAAGTGGTACAAAATCTGAAAGGTAGCCGTTTATCAAGACAGCTTGAGAATGGCATGACAGGTATGATTTAAACCATTCCAGGGCTTGACCTTTAATACCGAGTGACATGAGGGTATTCACCAGAACAGTGTGGTTAACAGTGTCAAAGGCGGAAGACAAATCAAGGAGTACCATAGCAGTTACTTTTCCGCCATCCATCTCCTGGAGTATAAAGTTGGATACATTAACAAGGAGGGTTTCTACACTGTGGTGGGGACGGTATGCAGATTGAAATGGGTCAAGGAGGTCATTATCGAGACAGTAATCATTTAATCTAGAGAACACCACCCTCTCAAGTATTTTAAATAAAAACGGGAGATTAGAAACTGGACGGTAATTACTTAGTAATTCAGAATCAAGATTGGGTTTCTTCAGTAAAGGAAGAATGTGTGCCGTTTTAAGAACAGAAGGTACGCATGCCTGAACAATACTTAAGTTGACAATCTGTGAGATAACAGATGCAAATGAAGAGGAGCAATCCTTAATGAGAACAGTATAGACAGGGTCTAGTTTACACGACTTAGCTGGCAATCTATGAAGCAGTAATTGTATCTCATCGGAGGTGGTAGGTTGAATCGTCTCGAGGGATGCTGACGTGACAGGATCAGGTGGAGTTAAGTCAGGAGTGAGACTGTCCTGGATCTTCTGAACCTTGGAGCGGAAGAACTGAATAAATCTTTGAGCCAGTTCTTTACTATCAGAATGTCTTGGAAGTGGAGAGTTCTGTTTCCGATTCAAGAGACGATTGGCCGTAGAGAAGAGTTTCTTAGAGTCATGTCCACATTTATCGATTAGCCCGACAAAGTACGAACGTTTGGCTCGTTCGACGAGAGAGTTCGTGAAATCTCGTTGCGCACGGAACATCTCTTTGTCAATGTGAAGCTTGCCGTTAGATCGCCATCTCCGCTCAAGCTGCCTACGTTTACGTTTCTCAGCAGTAATCTCGCCGTTGTACCAGGGATTGTCCTGACGGTCTCGAACCTTGCGGATCTTGGCAGGAGCGTGAATATCGAGGAGCGAAGAAAGAATGGTGTTGTAGCGACTAGTAGCTGTGTTGACACTCTCTGACGTTAAGGGCATAATGTCGCTCTCAGCAACATCCTTCGCGAAGGCTATCCTGTTTATGTCTTTAATATTACGGGAAGCAAATGTTCTGTCGCTGCGTGCAGGCTTAGTGAAGCGAAGTACACAAGTGATAGCAGCATGATCTGATATACCTGGAACGATACTTGGCTTCGAAATTGACAAATTGTCTGAATTGCGCACCAGAACGACGTCCAGAATGTGACCTTTGTCGTGAGTCGGAGATGTAACCAATTGGGATAGGCCATGACTGTTAATAAGGTCCACAAACCTGAGTGTATGCTGGGATGAAGTGTTATCTAGATGGATGTTTAAATCTCCGGTGATCAAAAGTGGGTATGGTTTGCACAACCTCTCATCAAGAAGCGCAGAGAAGTCGATAAGAAACTGAGTGAAAGACTGGTATCCTGGTGGTCTGTATATGACTATAATGTCAACCTGTGTAGAGCCGCCAGATACAGTTCCAGACATTGATTCAAATGTTTCGAATTTGCCTGTTGGACTAATATCGACGTGGAGACTGTCCCTGTAGAGAAAGCCGACCCCGCCGCCACGTTTAGCAGCTCTGGGATGGTGCTTGAACAGATAACCACGAGGGCAAAGATCAGCAATCACTGCATCGTCTGATGCAGTTAGCCAAGTTTCGCAAACACATGTAAAATCTAAACTACGGTCAATAATAAATTCCTCTAATAAGGTAGATTTATTACGAACAGAACGGCAATTCAACATACCAAGTTTGAGGTTGTTATTAAAAGGATCACGGCCCCCCTTCATACCTCGATGTGTCTTCCGCCCTATGTCATGTCTGTTAATACCTAAAGACATAATCATATTACATAATTCCTCATTCTGTTCACGCCACAGTAGCGAGCATGAACGCGAATTAAAAGAGTGAAGTGTTTTACTGTCATACTTGTATGATATAGAATACCTTGTACTGTTATCGTTATCCGAGGAGGCCGAGTTATGTGTGACAGGGCCTGGGTTCGGATTCACATCGCCAGATAACAATATCAAAATCTGAAAAGTGGATACACTGTTACTGTAACTGTACTGGAGCACAAAAATGTTTTCCCTTCAATTTCAACTTCAACGAATATGCATCAGGTCTAGCTTCTAAATACATGTAGGGAACATTTTGTACATGTGGATCAGAAACCAGATCAGAAGCATGACACCATTGTTGCATTACATGACACTTACAGTACAACATGACCACACAGCACACAAAAGCTACTGAAGTGGTGAGATTCATTGTAATAGTACAGGTCTATTCAAAGCAAACAAAGAAAGAAAGTCAGCACAGACTTTACGCATGAGTGAACAAACCAACTACACTATGACATGTGTATAACATGGCTTCTACTGTGTACTGTATGTGTGAGTACAACCTCAAGCAATCTCGAAAACTTCACAGAATAAGTACATCAAAAATACTGACCTAAATGCTTCCAAATTTGACTAGTAATATCCAGGATATAAGTACAATGAAATATCAAAAATAGAAATGGAGATGACAAATGAAAACAACAAAATCAGTGATAAATCAGAGAGCAGTGCAGTGTGGGCGGGCAGCCACCAGCGCGCGCAGCCAAAAAAAAAAAAAAAAAAAAAAAAAAAAAAAAAAAAAAAACACTGATGTTATTTGGCACGCCCGCATCTCCTCTGCCCATAACCACACTGTGAATAACGACACGAATAGATACAAGAGTTAGACGTCATATACTAAATGTTTATCTATGCACACTTTTTGTTATTAACATGCACACTTTTTTATATAATTTGTCTTACATCATGAAGATACATATCACGTTGGCTTACTAAGAAAATTCAGCCATTCAAAAGACGGCTTTCTGAAATAATGAGTATTTATATCTTTAGGGTAAATTTTTTGAGGACATTTTGTTTGGTAACAAGACAACACATTAGGCCGCACAAAACATACCAACATTTTTTGACGGCTTGACGGTAGGCACTGAATGGAACCAATGGAATTATTATGGAAGAAAATGGCAGTAAACTGAACGAAGCCTTTATCTTTCTCTCCTCTTTTTCTTTGTTTGTTTTATTTCTCTCTTCTTTTCTATCTTCTTTCTTCTTCATTCCTTGCTTTATTTTATCTTTTCTTTCCTTTTCTTGTCTTGTAATGTGGAAACATATGGGGGCAGCCTCCTCCTGCCCCACCATTGCGCCAGTGCTCTTTGCCACCTAATGATACAAGCTTACCCTTAATTTACAGTCATGATCCTTATTTCATCTTACAACCATCAGATAATTCGATTGACCATTGATTACAATTAAGTTCAATTCAATTCAATTAATAATAATACTAATAATTTCAATTCGTTGTAATCAATTCTATCGAATTTATTTATCTTTCCAACAAAACATTACAAATTATTTATAAACATTTACACCAATTTAGGAATACATTTTGGAAACAGAGGGGTCCACTAAAAGGCAATACTTGTACAAGTGTGGACTCCTCAAGTGATACTTAGAAATAATGAGTAATTAAATAAAAAAAGTTCGTAACTACAAAAGGAACTACAAAATAAGGTTTAAAAAGTGTGTGTGTGTGGGGGGGGGGGCAGCAGAGACGACAACTGGACAAGACCGTACATAGTACTTTACATGAAAAAGATAAACAGAACACGGTCACAATACAAAGCGTAGACATTGCCAAAAAAGTAGTGAGAGATCGGGGGTACAAAACAAAAGGATGAGCTGCATGTGGGGGTTGAGAAGAAGATGAGGAAAGAGAAATGCCCATTAGAAAGGAGATAAAGCATGAGAGGGCACAATATAATATATCAAATTACAATAACATATCATTTAATGAGGTTTATATGATTGTGTTTCACAGAAAAAAGCAATAGCTGACCCAGACATGCAAAACCGCGATGTTAAGGAACTAAGGAACACTAACCTCAAAAAGAGTACCGAACTGGTAAGTTTTTTTCTCAACTTTTCTTTTCATCGCCAAATTCTAATATAAAAGATGATGGATTCTTCTGTTTGCAGTTGAAAAACCTTTGCCGTAAAAGCTTCCTATCATTTTTATAACACTAAATTTCAGGAAGCACCGATATATGACAACTTTTTTTTATCCATGGTAACGCTCATTTCTGTTAGCATTATGTATTATTGAAAATAGCAGTATATTGATCATTATAAAATGGTTCCATTGATCAAATAGTTGGCTTGTAGCGGATATGTGACCAGTCAATTCTTTTTTCCCAACACTTAAATTATCACGACTAGTCATGCCCTCACGCATGTGTATCATTTGTATATTATCATCACTCTTATTATAGATTATTTATAAAGTCTGTATTGACATCATAATGACGAAAGTCTTTCATTTGTCATGTGTTATGGTCAGGCGCGTACACAGGGGGGGGGGGGGGGGTTAAACCCCCCTTTGGTAATTTTTTGTGTGTAAACCCCCCCTAAATTTCTCTAAACCCCCCCCCCCCATTGATCAAATAGTTGGCTTGTAGCGGATATGTGACCAGTCAATTCTTTTTTTCCCAACACTTAAATTATCACGACTAGTCATGCCCTCACGCATGTGTATCATTTGTATATTATCATCACTCTTATTATAGATTATTTATAAAGTCTGTATTGACATCATAATGACGAAAGTCTTTCATTTGTCATGTGTTATGGTCAGGCGCGTACACAGGGGGGGGGGGGGGGTTAAACCCCCCTTTGGTAATTTTTTGTGTGTAAACCCCCCCTAAATTTCTCTAAACCCCCCCCCCCTTTTGTTTTTTGTTTTTTTTGTCTTTTTGTTTTTATAAACAAAAAACAAAAAAAAAACAAAAAACACATTCCCATGGCCCATGGTTGACCTAAAAAATCTGACCTTACCCCCTCCCCCAACGGAGCAAAATGTCAAATTTTCTAATTTCGATACCAAAAAAAAAAAGTGACCTCTTACCCCCCCCCCCCCCCCCCCCCCCCCCCCGCTTATTCAGCGGCTGGCTGAGTCGTTGCGAAATTTTCGGCCCGATTTATAAATGTTAAACCCCCCCCCCTTGAAAAAATCCTGCGTACGCGCCTGGTTATGGTCGTTTCGGCTCATTATTTACCAAATCAGTCAAGCTTTCCTCAGTAAGGCCAGCCATTACTACCAAAAATAAAAAAGTTCACATGAAACCCAAAATAACTAACCCACTGACTATTGTTTTTTAATAAGTGAAACCCTATAGCTGCTGGACAGAGAACCGACGCTGGAAGCAAAGAGAGGGTAGATGAAGACCAAATCACCTCACGAATTGCCCCCGATATGACTGTATGGGGTGGGAATATACCAGGAAGCGCTTTATACTCTCAAAAATAAGTTATTCAGGAACCACAACCTTTGAAATTTAAGAAAAGCATGAAAAAGAAAACAAAAGTAGATGATAATAGTCATAATAATAATAACAATATTAATGTTGATGCTGGTTAAGATGATGATATTACTACTGCTACTACCTCTACTACTACTACTACTACTACTACTACTACTACTACTACTTATATTACTTATACTACTACTACTGCTAGTACTACTACTACTGCTACTACTGTTAATACTACTGCTACTACTACTACTACTACTACTACTACTATTACTATGATAACAGATACAATATCAGCAACAACAATATTGAATGGGATCCCCACAAATCTCATAAATCTCTGACAATAAGTACAGCTTGTATACTAGGTAGATTAGTCCTCTATTCCACAGGGAAGGGCTCTCAATCGGATTTTTAAAAGTCAACCTTCTTTATTTTAATTTTTAGTACCGTCAAAAATATAAAACGGATGAAAGTGAATTTCCAATCTAATACACGTTAGAGTAATATAAAAAGTTATATGCTAAATGTTTATCAATGCACATTTTTGTATGTAATTTTCTTGAGTAAGATTATTTGCCTCCAAAATTTATCATACTTTTATTTCTTCCCTTGCTTCAATACAGAATAAAAAGAGCATCGAGATTCCTGGAGAGAAGGAAAAGGGTTAGAATCGTCATTATTACATTACATATGCCATCCAAAATGTGTAAGATCGTCAAAACCTTTTGCAATCAAATCATCTGTATGAAACTTGAAAACTAATAGAAACAGATTTCCAAAAGTTTAAGATATACTATATAGATATATACGTGCGCTATATCAGAATCCAATGTCATTATCATTATTATTAAAGATATATATAAATATATTTAGTTGAAAATATATCAATTCACGATGCTTTATGGAATACACAAGAGGCATGGATGAACTTCTCAAGTGATTTTGATATATTCTTACAAATAGGTGAAATGAGCCTGATGAGAATTAATAGCTTGTGAAGTTCAATTCATGCCTCTTGTTCGTTCCATCTAACGTTGTCTATTAATATATTTTCTACTACTTCAACTTTCCATCTCGTTAAACTTTGTTTCTTTTAGCATTTCCAATAAATATATCCATAAACATCCTACAGTGCCATTAGAAGGACTTATGCAATGAAGAAATGAGTCATTAAGTAGACATGGTCATCAGCAGGACATGTTCGTGTCCTGTTAACGATTGGACAATAGAGTTACTGCCCTCTATGTACGTATGCAGGCAGAGAAAACTTTGAGGCCTCCCAAGAAACAATAGGTTTAATCATTAGTCATTAGTTTAAATTAGATATATTGTTTCAAATTTAGGGTTAGGGTTAGGGTAATATACCAGTTTTTATGATATCCGGTTAATGTACAATTTAGGGTTATATTTAGATGTCCTGTTAATGTGGACATCATAAAAAATCCTAACCCTATTCTAAACCCTAATCCTAACCCTAAACCTAAACCCAAACCCTAAAACTTGTCTGTAGAATTATTATCCTCCTAATGACAATATCTACTTAATGACTCACTTTTCACTCCAAATGCCGTCTAATGACGCCTTTAGTAAAATACAGTTAACTAAATTAATCATACCCTAACCAAGTTTTGGAATTGTTTAAGTTAATTTTGTGAAAAGTTGATTCGTCCCGAATTATTTTTCTTGAGAATGTGACATATTAACCTTACATCTAAAAGTATTCAACACAGACCCTGATTCAGCCAGTCTACTTTGATTCTTGAAAAACGAAAAAAAAAACAAAGGGTATTAATAATTTAGCTGTTAACTGCATATTAGACGGAATGAAAGTCAAGAATGTCAGGTAAAATGTATCTAACTAATCCTTGTTTGATAACAAATCAAAAGAGAATTGGCTAACATGCATTAACTTATCATTTCTGTCTCACACAACTTTAATCCAATACGTGAACAGCATTATGTATAATGTGATGTGCTCCAACTAGTACAGTATTACAAACATCGTAACGGAAAACAAATGATTGACCATAACAGCCTATATCGTGTGCCGACAAAATAAAGCAATAAGAAATCGGATAAAACTATATTTAGATTTTTGCACATATTTCTAGTATCACCGAAGTTCTTTCTGAATAGGCATCCTTCGTGGCTTATCATACAGTCACTATATTTTTGTATACTGCATTTTTCTACCCATTGAGAAACTGCCTTGTAACATAAATACTAGATTTATAAACTTGTAAATTGCTTTAATTTTATTATCTAGTAGTAGTTTATACAACTTTAATGTAATACATTATCATTGTTAATATGTGGTTATACTCTTTTTATTTGTTCTCGTGTAGATTTTATTTTAATCTGTACAAATGTAAAGTTCAGCTGAAACGAAAGTAAAACCCAACTAGTACTTGATAATCTTATTCAAAACGGTAAGCCAGTTTAAAATATCTTGAAGTTACTCATATTTGATTGCATAGCAAGGAAATTTCATTCAATTTAAGCATGGACCTACTTTGGTTTAAGTAATCAAACAGGAGCAAATTCAAGATGATTTTAACTTGCTAGAAATTTTAAATAGGGCTATACCATTATGAATATCATTTATATTATTATTCCGATTGTTGTTATGATGAAAATGATGATGATAGTGATGATGATGATTATCATTATCATGATTGTTATTACTATTATAAATTTGTAGATTTTCACTTCTGCCTAAAACATACACATACTATTCACAGCTAGAACTGTAGGTCATATATGTGCAAGTTACGTAAAATGTATATAACAATTTTATACCGATATTGATGTATCTATATTGATCATAATGTTTGGATAATTATTGATATCATTATGGTACTGAAGAGTTCTATCCTAATTAGCTGAGAGATGAAGATCGAAAACACTCTTCTTCAAATAATAATTATAATATAAATGTCATATCGCACTATTAGGAACAAAGGCTGAATTCAGATCAAATTAGTTATAGTATTTGTCCCTTAGATATTTATTCATTGTCACAAGGTACAACAGTAAGATTACGGATAATTTTCATTGGTCTCTTTGCATCAACAGTGGCACATCCAGGGGGGGGGGGCGTTTCACAAAACTTGTCATCAGCGACAAATGACAGTTTTTGTTATAAGCTACTGAAATCATTGCTTCTGATTGGTTAGCAGCAGATTTGTTACTGATTTTTGTAATTTGTCATTAAAAAAAGGCTTTGTGAAACGGGTCCCAGGACTCCTTGGTAGGAGTTGAACAAGTCCGAAAATTCTTTTAAAAAATACAAAGCAAGTAACACATACAAAAAGCACTGATTTCATTTTCCAGATGTCTTTTTCGAATTAAAATAGCTGCCGTGGGGAGGGCACGATGTTGTGCAAAATAATTGTACACTGTCGCTCATAAAGGTGGAATATTTGCCTTGAATCATAATGCATGGCCGTCCAGAGGATTTTTGTATGTTGGGGACCGGGGTAAAATGCAATATATTATTGAAAATTTATTGCATTTTCTTTTCTTTTTTAATTCATGGAAACTGCCCCCTACCCTAGCCCCCGCTGCGATAGTCATGGTTCAGTGACAAAGCAATGGCCTCGTAACTGTGAGGCCCCAGGATCAAAACCGTGTCGATGTGCTATATAATGCCCTTTTGTGGGGCATTACTCCTCATTACTGACATGTATGACTTGAGGGCGTAGGTCCCCTAGTTGATAAGCATAGTAGCATACACATGCTTTAGCAATCCCGCAAAACACACATTGGCAAATAATTATTCAATAAAATCTGAGAATGTATACTATTATTTAGATCTATTATTTTTAAATTATTTTTAAAATAATTCTATAAATTGGGGTAAAACTAAAATATTCCAACTTTATGAGCGACAGTGTATGTACCTAATATTTACTCTAAATTATGCCAGATGGTGATTTCCTGGGGGTATGTACTCCCTCCTCCCCCTCCATTATATCCTTACTCCTAGATCATCTAAGAGGAGCCAGTGAAAGAACAAAATACAGTACTGTGACTAGGAGATCCTAGTCGTGTTAATATCCGATGTGAAATTTTAGTAACTATGTTTTCGGAAAATTATGGCCGTAAAATCTGCGTGTATCAGGAAATAATACAACAGTACTGTCTGTGAAGCCTGCTTTTTGTGTCATAGTGTGCCAGACAGAATGTTTGGTGTTGTAAAACATGTGGTATGGGCAATATTGTTTGATTTGATTTTTTATTTGATTTACTTTCAGCTTTAAACAATTTTAGTAATTTCGTTTTGTAAGTTATGAATATAATTATTACTAATACACACAGATATTATGGCCCTAGGTTTTTAAGAATCGAAAACACAATTGAAAGTACTTATCATCCCGTATTCATATCAACTTACATTTTTTTTCAGATGTGTTTTTATAATTATTGTGTTCCCTTTTCATTACACCTTGAAAGAATGGATTTTCGATGGATTTATATATATTATTTTTCTATTGTAAATATCTGTTTATACATGTATGTTCTTTTTTTAAATGTGAAATGTGTTTTGTACTACGATGTATAATGGGAATACAAGGCTCTGTGGTATAGCAGTTCCACGAATGGATCTGAATGGAAACTATCATGTAAACATACAACTTAATAAATAACTTTACAAATAAGTATATACATACATGTATAAACCATCTTTTATACTATATGGCTACTATATGAAGAAATGAGAATGTCATACAACTTTCCAGCTTTACAATGTACTAACTTCACTTTTGCTTATCACCGATAATAATGTCAAACTTTTACTTTCGACCGAGTGTTATTTGTAATAGATTTCAATACGCTATCGTAATATTCTACAACACCACATACGTGCTAGACACATATAGCCTGCGATAAACATCGTTTGTTATGACTTTGCGATAGTGACTTTCTTGCCAATTGCCAGCCAGTTGCACCAAAATATGATAAAACTGACAAAAATCAACGAAACCTCCCAGTCGAATACATAGAATTCATATATTCTAAACGCGGATATATGTAATAAAGGTCGGTAAGTTATAGTATCTTATACTTGGTCGGAGTACAATTCAATCCTCAACACCAGTTTGTCAGATTTTTTCAGTTTATCTGTTTTATTCTTCTTGGATCTTCTTGGATTCTTTTCCTCCTAAATAATCCGAAGACGAGTTTTGATTGGAGGTGGTGTAAGGTGGACGATTACATTTTGGAAAAAAAAGTTCTTTAGTAACTGCGGGGAGGTTTAGTTTGGTTCGAATTTCTAGTAGGCTTGTACACGTAGAATTTTAGTGAATATCTGCTTGATGGATTTTAAATGTTATAGATTATAGTTGAGGGTTCCCGGGTACGCCAAGCCATATCTGCATAATAATGTGGCCCTCCTTTATCATGTAATTTGCGTTCATTTAGTGATTCTATGTATTAGTAAATTGTATATAATATTGTACATGTAGTTGTATTTCAAAAATTGTTTCACCTATACAATTAGGTTGCAAAAGATGATGCAGACAGCAATGAATTTATTCAGTTCTAATCGAATCAAATCAAAACAAATCAAATCATATCAACTAAAGGATTAATGTACGTGTATTGCCTTATTAATATTGATAATCACATTTTGAAAGCAACATTTATCGTGGGGCATGACGAATGCAAAATGTGTTTCCAATATATGCCTTAAATCACATTCACCTTTGACACACATGTTTGATAGTACACATAAAAGTATGCTATTAAATATGACCATACAAGTCGTTTTGTTTCTTCTTTTGATTAACATCAGTGTTGGTTGCATGGTTTTGAAGGTGAGGAATGGTGCGCCTATTTGCAGGAATTTGTTCATATATATGTCAGGCTCCTTTCATATCATCAATTCTCATGATTTATTTTTATAAAAGCTAGTCGAAGAAATGAATGTGAACGAATGTCACACGCAACATAAGCTGTATTTACACTGCAAGCATAAAACCACTTGGGAGGCGTTTCACAAAACTTGTCATCAGTGACAAATGACAATTTGTGTTATAAGCTACTGAAATGCTTGCTTCTGATTGGTTATCAGCAGATTTGTCACTGATTTTTGTTATTTGTCATTGAAAAAAGGCTTTATGAAACGCCCCCCAGTGTTCTCACATTCCGGGTTTTGTCAGAAGTTGTTAGGCAACTACCAATGGACAAGATGAAAAACCCATATCGAAAATCACACCCCTGAAGTTTAGTTTTTGTAAACGCCAGCCGAAACTCCATCGTGTTCTTTTATTGTTTATGATCGCACTCAATTCACCGGTGAACTATTCCGGCCTTGGGTCAAGTACCAGACTCTCTTGTATTAAAGTGCAGCATATGATAGTGGGTAAATGTTGTGTATAGCGCTCATGTCTGTCAACAGCATTAATATACGAAGAATTTAACTGAAAATAATCAATGCGCTAATTAGGTCATAATCGATTTTGATGAAATTAATCGAAAATGACGATATGGCCGTAGTTGTATTATGTCAACATGCTAAATCAGATAAAGATATCATGTTAATGTGTTACTGTAGAATTGAACTTTTTCGTCTTTGTTTATGTTTATACGCTGATCTTTAGTGTTACCACACACATAATCATGTGCATGTTTATATTGTTTCCTGTCAGTGTCGTACCATGTTTGAGAGACTGATCATGAGGAACGGACATTTTCAAAAATATTGACTATAAATGCTCATTCCTTATTATCGAATGTCTAATTTATTACTAAAAGTACACTTTGTTAAAATTCAAACGCAAATTTAAATTCATCGATTAGATCGTTCTTAATGTCCTTTTGACAAAGGATAACAAAAATCAAAATCATAGTTTAACAAAGATAATCGAGTTCAAATATCAAAATTACAATAAACAGGAAAAGCAAATAATATTTACGCACTACTACTTGCCGCGTGTCTCTTCGGGAAAAACATACAGTGATGATAATAAATCACATTTCTCGTCATATATATTTTTACCATATTAAAGTTCATCGAGGAAAGGAAAACGAAAAAGTGATATGATAATAAATGTAATTTTAAATAAATGACAAAAATAACTATGATATTCGAATCCCATGCCAAAATATTCAAACAATAATCAATGTAAAATTCATCTTTAATGTACAAATGAACTCCAAAAAATCTTCTTGTTTTTGTACATTGTTTTGCATGCGGCTAAAGACTCAAAAGTGTGGCATCACTATGGGGTAGTCGAACATACAGTACATGATTTTGACGATTCATGTTTTAAGTGATACACGTTTTAAAAGAAAAGAACGTGGGTTATTATTTTCTTTTTTGAATGACGAGAGTTTTCAAAAAAAATTTTATCACTCATGTTTGTACTTGATAAGGGTAAACACGTGGGAAGTTGTTTGCTTTCTTAAATTATGACAGGGTTTGACATTGTCAATCTTTACTGTAATGTTTACTGATTCTAACATTAGCATCATTTACTGAATTCATGCTAACCACATTTCCGCTCACACCAGATAAGGCCGGTGAAAAAATATCTGCAAACTCCCAAGTCATGTACTTGAAGTAGTTCCTAGAAACATGATTGGAGATCTGCATCCTTTTCGGGGTAATCTTAACCTTTTGCAGAAGGACAAAAATAGTTTGTCTTTTGAGTAGCGATTATTCGAAGAGGATGTGTCATGTTCTGTACCTCAGGCTGAAGTCAAGACAGCTCAGTACTTCATTTACTTTCTG